>NC_030831.1:3498633-3741133 GCF_001704415.2 Capra hircus | reverse complement strand
AAACTGCAGGGCAGAATGTTAGCTTGTGTAAAATGGTTTAAAAATCAGCTTGTATACATTTTTAACTAATATGAAGTCCACTAAATGTGTCTCTAATTGTTGAACAGTTTTCCAGTCAAGAGTTATCATTAAAGATAATGATAGCAGTTTTTATACAATTTCATTAGCAATCCCAGACTTCCTTTTTTTAATGCCACGAAAGTTCGAGAAACATAAACAGCACTGAACTGCCATTGGTACTGAGTAATGTAGATTTTACTGTTCCTTGGGATCTTTAGTATATTTGGAGAAATCATTTAATTCATATTGTTAAGTAGGAAGTTATTAAAGAAGACTCAGGATCAGGTAGAACCAATTCAGTCTCCTTCAGTTGTTAGAAAATTCAATATGTTTTATTTAAGCGGAATCATGTATACTGTATATTAACCATTCCAAGCAATCTTTAGTCAGCCCAGAAAGGCCAGATGTATGGGAATTGTAAAAAATCAGGATATGCATAAAAACTGTTCAAGTGCATAAAGCAGCCCCATCTGGAAGACATCTACCAGAAATGAAGTTGTACAAAACCATTCCATTGATAATAAAGCTAATTTTTATGGGTCTGACAAGTATGTAATTATGTTCAGTGGTGCTTTTCAGATTTTATCACAGTCAATAAACCGCAGTGGTAATTTCATTCCCATTTGACATATTTACATGGAAACATTTGATTGGAGGAATTAGTAACCCTGAAAGCCTTGATAGATATGTTTTAATGATCTGTGACCTCTGCAGTCCCTCATCTGTTTATTGTTGCAACAGGCGAGAAGTCGTTCCTGTGTGACCTCTGTGGCTTTGCGGGCGGGACCCGGCACGCCCTCACCAAGCATCGCCGGCAGCACACAGGTCAGTGTGGCCGCCCCGCCCCGTGGCCCGCGGGCCCCGCGTTCGTTCCGGGCCCTCCGTGACCTGTGTTCCCGATTTTTGTAAATCTTTATACTTGAGGGTCTACTGAAAATTCTGCTTGAATAGGATTTTAATTCATCTGCCTTTATATATCTATGAAGTAGGCCTACTGCGTGTTTGGGGGATCAGGTGTCCTCTGTCAATTCAGGTTAAACAGGAGGGAAAAGAGTGTCTGAGGATACTCCAGAGGCTTCTCTGTGGTCAGGACCCTGCCTTGGGTGCTCTGTGAGGCCGGGGCATCCGTCTTCCTCTCACGCTTGCCTCCTGTCAGTCAGTCTCTCCTGTGTTCCTGCTCACCCTACCTCTTAGGTGCTTTTCACCTGCTCACCTAGAGCCCTGCCTTCCCACCTGTGTCTCAGCCTCCCTAACTACCTGACCTTGTAGCCAGCAATCCCTCTGCCAGGTGGAACAAGCACATGTGGTTGTAGGACTGTCTTTTTTCAGATTTTTTTGCGATTAAGAATGGAAGGCAGTGAAGAGGCAACTTAAATAGATAAAGGACATTGAAGAGAATCATTTTTTTTTCCCTCCATGATCATTTGCAGTGATTCAACAAAATAAACTAAATACTTTTGGTTAAGAACACATAAGGATGAAGAGTTTTAAACATTATTAAAGTTGATTACCTACCAGTATTCTGTAATACATCTTACACGTAACTTCTGAATTATATGTGCCTGGGACAGTGCTGGGTTTTGGTGATGTCCCTCATAACTATTAGTCAAACCACTTTTTACTCTCACAAGTGTTCTAGTTTAGATGATAAATCATATAGTAATAGAATTTCTAACTTAGCATTAGATTTTTACTGGGTACTGTGAGAATGGTGGAGTTTGGTAGTTATACTCAAAATGGCATAAAATTAGGATACATGAAATACGTAGTTTATGGTGCATTTTGATTCTTGATATGTTATATGTAACAGTTAACTACAGGCACTTTAATGCCCATTATGTTATCTATAAGATCAATGAAAATTAATGCTAGCCATTCCTTTTAGATAGTAAGTTTATATGTTTCAAATTTCTGTATGGGATAAGGGAAATTATTGAGTTGAAAAATGTCCAATGTTAACATAATGTTGAAAACTCAACCTTTGTAAACAGAAAATTCTGTTTTAAGTTTACAGTCGTGGGGTATGATCACATTTTTTTGAACCCAGTGATTTAGAGATTCAGTGTAAGAGATGGCGGAAGAGCCCAATAGATGGCAATCACCCTTGGCTACTATTTGGGAGAAGTCGAGAATGTTTATGGTAGAATGTGTTCATGTGGGGTTTTCTGATTCTTAATGTTTTGAATTTTTTGATGCCTGAGCTGTTGCCGTGCTAATGGTCTCGCCCTGGCATGGCCCTGGGGGTCGTGGACCCCCTGTGCGCCCGTTACCAGCATGGCCGCACCGCCTCTTCCCCCGCAGGGGGGCTGGTGAGGCTGTGATCACAGGCATTTACAGGTGATCGATCATGAACCTGCATCGAGCAGGCACAACTTTATATTTTATGTCAGGTCCAGAGGCTCCTTATTACTTTGCTATTAACTTTATACCATATAGGACAATGTCTCGCAGACAGAGGCATCTGTCTTTTTGGCATTTATCTGCCTCTGTGGCACAAATCAAACATGATTCTTTAATACCAAAGTCAGTTCTTAAGACTCTGCTTCAGCCAGACAGCTTACTACAACTCAGTCTAGGCCCTCAGCTTTTATGCTGGATTTATAATATGTAAGCAACACACAACTTTTTTTTCTTTTTTCCAAGGCCAGATTTGCTGGGTTCATTGGAAATCTGTGGTTTTCTGATGTGGTCCTCCTTGACATGGTTTACCTTTTTGCCACAGAGTACCCACCCAAATTACAATCAGCTTGTAAAGGGGTAGGCATCAAAAGCGTTCCCAATGGTGTAAATAACTCCCACTGCAATACAGGCTGTCCAGGGGGCCGACACAAAACATCTTCCATTCTGAGATTTACTTTTATCACCTGTCAGAGCCCCTTGATTCAAGGGCACAGGAGAAGATCCTCACGTGTAGTTGAAGAGTCTTGGCCGGCTTAATAACCACCAGCCTGCCCAAAGGAATGCAGAGCGAACTCGAGGGGAAGGGCTGGCCTGTCTGACAGATGGGTGGCACAGAGGGGCACCGCTGTCCATCCGCAGCCGCTCTGGTGCCGCTGTCCTTGTCCTCTCTGCCCCCAGAGCCTCAGATGCAGACTGTTCCTTGGTGGCTATTGTGCCCAGGATTACTGCTTGTCCAAGAAAGGAGGAAAAGTGACACTATCTAAACTACCATGAACTCTGAGGTTAGGGAACCAGGCGGAAAGGAAGTTACACCAGCAGGACGTGTTCAGGGAGCCCTGTGGACTCACAGATAGCATCACTCAAGTAGTTAATATCTCACAGGTTTATTGATCCTTCTGGCTTTAGAATGACAGACAATTCAGAGGGACAGTTCCCGGTGCACCAAACCAGTTTGACGAGTCCATCAGAAACTTTTCGTTAATCAGTGCACCTGTCTCATTTCATGCAGTTCACAGATGTTACCAAATGGAAATTCTTATTTAAAATTTGTATGCTTTTCTTTCAAATTTTACAATCTGGAAATTGAGTTTGATTTACTTACTTATTTAGCTGTGTATTGAGACTAACAAACTTCTATATTTCTGAAGTATATTTTCTTGAAGAAATTACCTGAAATTTCCAGAAGAAATGATTATTTCTGGATTAAAAAAAAGATACTGATGGGCATATTCCAATAATAGTATTGAACATGTAATAGAATCAGTGAGCTACAGATTAACTGTTATGTATAGATTGAATAAACTGTAGTCTGTGTAAATGGACACAGAGTTCTTCTCCTGTCAAGAGCCCAGACATATTGAAGTCTTCCTTTCTTTAGTGGCTGAAGCTTGGTATTTTATGTAGTTTATTTTGAGGTCATTATATTTTTTCTCTGTCAGCTTATAGATTATTTAAGTTTTCTAATACATAGTTTAATCTGTTGTGTTGTCAAGTTAAACATAAAGAGACAGTATATAGTTTATTGCAGTACAATATCAGTTTCATACGAACTTCAAATTATTACAGTTAAGAAAATCATCTACTTTTGCTTCATTAACTATGCAAAAGTTTGACTGTGTGGATCTCAACAAATTGTGGAAAATTCTTAAAGAGATGGGAATACCAAACCACCTTACCTATCGCCTGAGAAATCTGTATGCAGGTTAAGAAGCAACTGTTAGAACTGGAAATGGAACAAGGGAGTGTTTCAAATTTGTGAAGGGACTATGACAAGGCTGTACATTGTCACGCTGCTTATTTAACTTATATGCAGAAGTACATCATGCAAAATGCTGGGCTGGAAAAATCACAAGCTGGAATCAAGATTGCCAGGAAAAATATCCATAACCTCAGATATGCAGATGACATTACCCTAATGGTAAAAAGCAAAGAGAAACTGAAGAGCCTCTTGATAAGGATGAAAGAGGAAAGTGAAAAAGTTGGCTTAAAACTCAGCTTTCAAAAAACTAGGATCATGGCATCTCATCCCATCACTTCATGGCAAATAGATGGGGAAACAGTGACAGATTTTATTTTCTTGTGCTCCAGAATCACTGCAGACAGTGACTGCAGCCTTGAAGTTAAAAGATGTCTGCTCATTAGAGAGAAAGCTATGACAGACTTAGAAGTGTAGTGTTAGTCGCTCAATTGTGTCTGACTCTTTGTGACCCCATGGACTGTGGCCCACCAGGCTCTTCTGTCCTTGGAGTTCTCCAGGCAAGATTGCTGCTGTGGGTTGCTGTTTCCTTCTCCACAGGATCTTCCCAACTGAGGGATCAAACCTGGGTCTCCTGCCTTGCAGGCAGATTCTTTACTGTCTGAGCCACCAGAGAAACCCAATAACGATGAAAGCACTGGTTATTGGCCACCCTGCCAAGTATCTGACCTGTGTCTTAACTACTTGTATCCTCACTATTGTCTCTGTGTTTGGTGTCTTATCCTCCTGGTCTTGCTCAGGGGTTACCAGGTAGGGAGTGAAATATGAAGAAGCCTGAATTGGGATTGAAGTCTTTTTGTCTCTTCTAACTACGGCCCTGGGCTGCAGTGACAGACAAAACACCGTCAGATGAAATGTGTATGCATCATTAAATATTCTTATCTTCCAACAACACAAGAGAAGACTCTACACATGGACATCACCAGATGGTCAACACCAAAATCAGATTGATTATATTCTCTGCGGCAAAAGATGGAAAAGCTCTATACAGTCAACAAAAACAAGACCAGGAGCTGACTGTGGCTCAGATCATGAACTCCTTATTACCAAATTCAGACTTAAATTGAAGAAAGTAGGGAAAACCACTAGACCATTCAGGTATGACCTAAATCAAATCCCTTATGATTATACAGTGGAAGTGAGAAATAGATTTAAGGGCCTAGATCTGATAGAGTGCCTGATGAACTATGGAATGAGGTTCGTGACATTGTACAGGAGACAGGGATCAAGACCATCTCCATGGAAAAGAAAGGCAAAAAAGCAAAATGGCTGTCTGGGGAAGCCTTACAAATGGCTGTGAAAAGAAGTGAAAAGCCAAGGAGAAAAGGAAAGATATAAGCATCTGAATGCAGAGTTCCAAAGAATAGCAAGAAGAGATAAGAAAGCCTTCTTCAGCAATCAATGCAAAGAACTACAGGAAAACAACAGAATGGGAAAGACTAGAGATCTCTTCAAGAAAATTAGAGATATCAAGGGAACATTCCATGTAAAGATGGGTCGATAAAGGACAGAAATGGTATGGACGAAACAGAAGCAGAAGATATTAAGAAGAGATGGTAAGAATACACAGAAGAACTGTACAAAAAGGATCTTCACAACCCGGATAATCACAATGGTGTGATCACTCATCTAGAACCAGACATCTTGGAATGTGAAGTCAAGTGGGCCTTAGAAAGCATCACTACGAACAAAGCTAGTGGAGGTGATGGAATTCCAGTAGAGCTATTCCAAATCCTGAAGGATGATGCTGTGAAAGTGCTGCACTCAATATGCCAGCAAATTTGGAAAACTCAGCAGTGGCCACAGGACTGGAAGAGCTCAGTTTTCATTCCAATCCCAAAGAAAGGCAATGCCAAAGAATGCTCAAACTACCGCACAGTTGCACTCATCTCACACTCTAGTAAAGTAATGCTCAAAATTCTCCAAACTAGGCTTCAGCAATACATGAACCGTGAACTTCCTGATGTTCAAGCTGGTTTTAGAAAAGGCAGAGGAACCAGAGACAAATTGCCAACATCTGCTGGATCATGGGAAAAGCAAGAGAGTTCCAGAAAAACATCTATTTCTGCTTTATTGACTATGCCAACGCCTTTGACTGTGTGGATCACAATAAACTGTGGAAGATTCTGAAAGAGATGGGAATACCAGACCACCTGACCTGCCTCTTGAGAAATCTGTATGCAGGTCAGGAAGCAACAGTTAGAACTGGACATGGAACAACAGCCTGGTTCCAAATAGGAAAAGGAGTACATCAAGGCTGTATATTGTCACCCTGCTTATTTAACTTCTATGCAGAGTACATCATGAGAAATGCTGGACTGGAAGAAACACAAGCTGGAATCAAGATTGCTGGGAGAAATATCAATAACCTCAGATATGCAGATGACCCCACCCTTATGGCAGAAAGTGAAGAGGAACTCAAAAGCCTCTTGATGAAAGTAAAAGTGGAGAGTGAAAAAGTTGGCTTAAAGCTCAACATTCAGAAAACGAAGATTATGGCATCTGGTCCCATCACTTCATGGCAAATAGATGGGGAAACGATGTCAGACTTTATTTTGTGGGGCTCCAAAATCACTGCAGATGGTGACTGCAGCCATGAAATTAAAAGACGCTTACTCCTTGGAAGAAAAGTTATGACCAACCTAGATAGCATATTCAAAAGCAGAGACATTACTTTGCCGACTAAGGTCCGTCTAGTCAAGGCTATGGTTTTTCCAGTAGTCATGTATGGATGTGAGAGTTGGACTGTGAAGAAGGCTGAGTGCTGAAGAATTGATGCTTTTGATCTGTGGTGTTGGAGAAGACTCTTGAGAGTCCCTTGGACTGCAAGGAGATCCAACCAGTCCATTCTGAAGGAGATCAGCCCTGAGATTTCTTTGGAAGGAATGATGCTAAAGCTGAAACTCCAGTGCTTTGGCCACTCATGCGAAGAGTTGACTTATTGGAAAATACTTTCATGCTACGAGGGGACAGGAGAAGAAGGGGACGACCGAGGATGGGATGGCTGGATGGCATCACTGACTCGATGGACGTGAGTCTGAGTGAACTCCGAGAGTTGCTGATGGACAGGGAAGCCTGGCTTGCTGCAATTCATGGGGTCGCAAATATTCGGACACGACTGAGCAATTGAACTGAACTGAACTAAACTGATGAGCAGGACCATACAAACAGGAGAATGTAGGATGTATTTCTAAACACTCTGATTTTCAAGCAGACGTAGAGCTGTTGGCTGGCTGAATAGATGCAGAGCAATTGTAAACCAAGCTCTTTCATCGCTTATTTTCTATATGCTAATATGCTTATAAAACTATTAATGAAAACTTGAGAAGTAAGTGGAGTATTGAACATTTGTAAAATTAATCCATCCTATGTGTAAAGTTTCTTGGGAATAACGTCAATTGACAAGAGCATTTGTGAACATCACAACTGTGATTTTGGGGAAGAGATGGTGAGTTTCCTCTAGTTTGTATGTAATGTGGGCTTCACACATCTTTTAAGTTGCCCAGTAGTCATACAGGGAAAAATAATAGGTGAAATTATATTCTATAAATAAATAATCCAACCAAATATATGCAAATTGTTATCACTTCAACATGAAGTCAATATAATGTTCTTACCTATTTTATCTCCCCCCATGCGACTACGCCCCTGCTCAGGAGTTTGAAATTTTGTGTATATTTTTCACTTCTAGGACATCTCAAGGCAGAGGCCAATTTTTTGTCTTAAAATTCATTATCTCTGTTTAAGTTATGATAAAATTCGCATATTGAAAAGTAGATTCTCTTTCCCAAGCTGTTCCAGACTTAAAACATTTTTTTAAACAGGTAAATTCAGTATCAGTTTTTAAGTTTAAATTTACACTAATGAAAATGAAATCACCCCATCTCAGGTACTCACCAGCCAGTGTAGCTAGTGAAATTATAAAAACTGATCAGACCTGACTTCTTTGAGTTTGTGTATGTGGAGAAAATCGTATCAGTCAGAGAGGCATGAGTCCTGAGCAGACCTTTGAACCACCCCAGGGCTGAACTGTGTCTGCAGATGAAGCTGGTGTATCTAAAGGCTTCTGTGGCCGCTCAGTCGTAAAGAATCCACCTGCCAATGCAGGAGACCCAGGAGACAAGGGTTCGATCCCTGGGTTGATCCCCTGGAGGAGGAAATGGAAGCCCACTCCAGTATTCTTGTCTGGGAAATCCCATGGACAGAGGAACCTGGAGGGCTGCAGTCCATGAGGTCCCAGAAGAGTCGGAACCAACTAAATGACTTAGCACACACACACTGGTGTGTCTATACAAGGAAGGTGAAGTTTATGGTGCTGTTAAATACTATGTCAAATGTTTCTTTGAGGCCTCTTTACCTTTTACTCAACTTAGTGAATTATAATTTCTCTTAGCTTCTAAAAGTTTTTAAATTGGTGTCAGTTTGTAGCTTGGTTTTGTTTTTTTCTTATTTAATTTCAAGATTTTTGTTAAGTTTTATACTATATATTCAAAGTATATTTTTGTTACATATTTTTCTGTGGTTTTAAGCTCACTGAAACTTTTGTAATAGGTCTAATTTAACATAGAGTGTTAAAGGATTCCAAATTTCAGTGTGAAACCAGATATTTATATTTTTATATGGATGAGTACTTTGCTTTATGTTTCTGTTTAGATTAGGCAATTTAGATTACTGTTTGTGTAAGTTATGTTTGAATACATGATCGATATCTTGCTTCTGTTCTAATAGAGAAATAAAAATTAATGGTTCTCACTCTACAAATAAATGTTCAAAAATCCTACATATGTGTGATCTTAAAATTTCATGGAAAAAATGTCTTTTCAATTGTTAATAACAGATTAAGCTCTTCATTTCCAATTTTTGTAGTTGGAATGTACAATCCTTCTTGATTTATTACAGGAGAAAAACCTTTCAAATGTGACGAGTGTAACTTTGCTTCCACGACCCAGTCTCACCTGACACGGCACAAGCGGGTACACACAGGAGAGAAACCCTACAGATGCCCCTGGTGCGATTACAGGTAATGACTCATTGTGAAGCAGGCGTAATCAAGTGCGTCATCATGGTGGGTGAGAATCCTATAAATTCGCCATCAGTGAATTTGTTGGGATTTTTTTTTTTTTTTTTGGTGAGCGTGAATTACAACGATTTAAACATGATTCACATATTAGGTTGGGAGTTTATTATACCACCTAATTTTGGTGACTCTTTTTCAAAATGTAAAATTCTCTTTACATTTTTTGTAATCTTACATTTTGGTTTTCTAATCCATTGGTGCACCTGACATTCAAGTGATTTTCTTTCTTTGCTCAAAGTAAGGAACCATCCAATTAATCAATTATTCAACACCTGTGGCATCTCAGCTACTGTGAGTGAGGCACTCATTTACACAGTGCAAATAATGTAAGAGATGTTTTCTGCCTTTAAGGATATTGTAGCATAATGGGCATCTTGTAATGTTTTGTAAATACTTGTAGAGTTTGGTGTCACTTAAAAAGGCCAGGGGAGTGCATAGCGAAGGAGCAAACTCAGTCCTGCTGGAGTAGAGAGTCTTTCAGCCATGGCTTAGGAGATGTAGAACTTTCAGACACATGAGTGTTCTACACGGATGCTGGTGGTTCAGCACAGTTTGGCGTTCCCATGCTGACAGCGTGTTGGTGACAAGTGCTCCATCCACGTGCGGAGGCCCCAGTGGCTGTCGTCTGCCAGGTTGCAGAGTGACTTCACAGAGGCTGCAGGGCACAGGCGTGCAGAGGCAGGAGTGGAGGGTGACCCTTTTACTCTGTGACAAGTTCCATGCAGCCAGGGCGTGGGGGATAGTGCAGTGGGCATGGGGGTTGCGACTGGATCACACTATGCAGGGAGCCCGTGAGCGTGCTCCGAGCTCACTGTGGCCTGTGAGACACCACGGGGTGTGCACTCAGCCAAGGGCCATCTTCCTAGGGCCTCCATCAGCCAAACGTGGGGCTGAACGTCTCATGGACCCATTGTGCATGGAGAAATGGAAGTATTGGGGGCAGTTCTTCAGTGCAGCCTGCCCTATGACGTATTGGAATCTCCACCTTAACCTGCTGTCTTTGTAAAAACATAGATTTTTGTTATTCCTGCAGATGTAGCCTGTGCATTCAGTAAATATATTGCCACAATCCCTATTATTAGCTTCATTATTGCATTAAGTTTTCTGTCGAAGGTCATCTAATAGTACAGAGATATTACAGATATATTTCATTCATCAATTATTCATTCCTTCAACTTTTTGTCAGTTCTGTTTTTTGCCTAACACTAAACTGGTAATATCTTTGAAATTTGGTAAAATGGTGATCCGATTAGAAATAGGCATAGAAAATTTAAAACTCTGATAATATGAATTCTTTAAAAAGCACACTGTATTAAATGCTATTTTATTTTATTAAAGAGGTTATGTTGTAGTTGCCTTTCCTATAAAACATGGAAGCAATTACAAATTTATATAAAGTTTCCCTTAATTATAACTCTTGTTCAGTCTCTAAGTTGTGTCCCACTCTTTGCAACCCTGTGGACTGCAGCATGCCCGGCTTTCCTGTTCTTCACTGTCTCCCAGAGTTTGTCAAACTCATGTCCATTGAGTTGGTGATTATCAGTTTTAGCTGTTAGGATTTTATTCTTTCAGTCTGCACTTTATGCCTAAATTTTGAATCTTTTTTTTCTTTAGTAGTTTCTTTCATGATCAATTTTAATTTTCACACTTAAATTGTATAACCACCTTATTTCATTTATCCTGTATAACTGTGGTTTCAAACTACAATTTTATGTTGCAGAACTGTTACTTTAGACACGATCTTATACAGACCCCATATATAAAATAGATAAAAGTGGTATCTACCCGTTACAGATTTCAGAGCTGCACTCTGCAGTAGTCACTTACTATAGCACTGACAAATATCATAGAAGACTCTTGATAAGCAGAAAGTTTTCCAGTGGGAGAAGTTATTGCGTACAGTTGCTGTTGCATTAACCTCCGTGTCCTGTTTATGACTTTGGAGAGAGCACTCAGCAGGGCTGCGTAGTCAGGAACTTGGGCTCCGTGACGCTCAGGGCTCACTAAGGTCCTTCAGCCTCTTACTCGTTTCTGAAAGACATGTGGTTTGAGTACCAGTTTACAGAAGCGCTGCTGACGTATGGTAGGAACAGACTGAGGTCACTTGTCCAGAGCCCTTGTTTTCATTCTTATCTCCGGTTGGGACTTCAGGTGGCTGTAGGCTTTACTTGACCTGACCATTTCAAGATACTGTTCAGTGAGGTAATGCAAGAGTTTCAGTGCCCTGAAGGTTGTTAGTGTGTTCAAATTTATTTATAATACTTGCCATGATGGAGTTTTTTTTTTTTTCTACAGTTTTTCAAGTTAAAAAAAGTCAGTCATTAGGTAATGGCTGAACTACCTTAAACTTTCAAAAGACCTGGTCTGAAAACTGCACTTTCTTTCAATATAATTTTAATATTTGCATGGCCTCAATTTAGATTGATAACAATAACTTTTATTAAATTTTTTGACAGTCATACAGTTTTCAGGTTTTTGCTCCCAAAGTACTTCAACCTATATCTTTGTGCACAGTATATGATTTTTTTGGAGGAAATTTGTAGAAGTATGATTTCAGGCTGTTGGTACCCAGATGGGGGTGTGAATTTTGTTTGCTGGTTAGTACTGTGTTTTGGTTGGGTCTCTGTATGCAGAAACATATTTCTAAGTATGTTAGGCTTTCTTGGTGTGAAATCATATACTTTTGCCAAGGCTGAGGCTGTACTACTTGTCCCCCTACTTGAGTTACCTCCTTGAGACAGCATCACTTCCACTGAGCAGTGCGTTTGCGCTAACTGGATCCCATCCTTTCCATACCTCTTTGAGCTCGGCAAGAAGAGGAGCTGGTGTATTCTAAGACTGTTGTTACTGTCCTGTGAATTAATACTCAGGACATTTATGCCTAGTGATCACTCTCAAATTTCCTTTGAAATGCTGTAAGTCCTTGATAAAATGGTGATTTTGTCCTCATTTAAACCTTTTAAATTGAATGTTATTGAAAGTAAATGGTTTCAACAGTTTCTGTTCTTATGACAGTTTTATCTTCTGTGTGTACATGGTTAGATTTACTTTCACTAAATGGACAAAGCCCAGTTAACTTGACCAGGAGTGAAAAAAAACTTCCAAATATGTGAATACTCTTAAAGTTAGGAACTGTGAATGAAATGTAGGCTTTTCAGCAGATCTTTTTGTTTTCTAACTGATGAAAATAAGATTTCTAAATGAGCATATGGTTAACTTCATGAAGACTGTTTTAACTACACAGCATAGGAAGAACAAACTGCTTACCAGGTCTACCTCACAACAACAAAGAAAGTATCTTCTTTCACAAGGTAAATAAATTGGAGTATGTGTGATTGCTATAGAATAAAAATATGTATAAGATGATCACATATTTCCCGAGAAGATATGGTCATATTTGTCTTATCACTGCCTTTTCATAATATTTTGTTGCTTGAAATATTTAAATACTTTTTTATGTTTAGATTTTTTTCTGCTTAGTATAAATAGATAAAAGTTATTCCTGTAGAGTATTTCTATCATTGTCATTATTAGTGCTTATTTGCAGGTAAGTTGCCATCATTAGAAATGAAAGTATTATTTAAATTTCACTAGAAAATATATTTTTTCATTTTACAAATTGAACATTAGTATAGAAATACTAGTAGTTATAATTATTCATGAAAAATGTGGATATAGATTTGTTTACAAGAGAATTTTATAATTGGTCTTTTGAACCTGGGGCTATTTTTCAAGTTTGCATTATTAATTTAGGCAATGACATCTCATTCTGTTTAGATATAAACATGTACCCTTTTCCTAAGCTTTCCAAAATTCTAATTCATTACAGATCAGTATATTCCATCATTGCTTCAAAACTTTTGAACCATTAATTAGTATTCATTAATATTTTGAAGTGTAAATTTAGACTCATAGCATTGTTCTGCCATATTATTTATATAGGAAATCTTTAGATTTTTTTCTACATTAACTTGGAAACAATCTAAAATTTTTCTATATTTTTGTTTTTTGTTATCTATTAACTGTCACTTCTATATTAATGAGAGAAATAGAAAAAACTCTAATATGTTATACTAAGTACCCTTTCTAATAATGTAAGTCCTTATTTCCCCATGGAGTTTATTAATATTGAGCTATACTCTGTTTCACTGATGATGCTGGCTTCACATGAGATTAGATGACTTGCACTGTGTTGGCCATAATTGGGCTTTTTTTTACATGAAACTCACCTTCTCATTGGCTTCCATTTTTTAAGATTTATGGAGAAAATACAGTAAATGCATATTAACCATAAATGTATAAACCACTGATAAGTCATAAAATATAACAAAATACTATCTGCGGTATTAAAAATATCAAGAATAGTCTTATATTATACTTTGAATTTCATTTAGTAAATTAAAGAAAACCAAGTTGAGGCCATACTCCACCAGTTTGATCATTTACTTACTGCTGCTGCTGCTGCTGCTGCTGCTGCTGCTGCTAAGTTGCTTCAGTCGTGTCCGACTCTGTGCGACCCCATAGATGGCAGGCCATCAGGCCCCACCATTCCTGGGATTCTCGAGGCAAGAACACTGGAGTGCGTTGCCATTTCCTTCTCCAGTGCATGAAAGTGAAAAGTCAAAGTGAAGTCGATCAGTCGTGTCCGACTCTTAGCGACCCCATGGACTGCAGCCTACCAGGCTCCTCCATCCATGGGATTTTCCAGGCAAGAGTATTGGAGTGGGGTGCCATTGCCTTCTCCACATTTACTTACTACGTCTCTGTTATTGATCTTGGAACCTGTTCATTTTGTCCTAAGACAGATTTTTCCTCAACTGTATGCCTTAATACTTCCAGTGTTACACATTTTGAAAAGCTTTTTACTGTTCTACTTTTTTATTTTATTCACTATTTTTATTATTATTTGAAATTATAACTTCAGTTAGAAATATGACATATCATAGAGCTGAGGAATAAAATTTATAATTCCTGCCTCATGTTAACAATTTACCCCTCTTTCTTTGCTAAACTTGGACATAAACTTTGATTCGTTTTCTTACCTGATGGCTAACTTACCCTTTGCTGATATTCCAAGATCATGATTGGCTCATGCATTCAATACATTCCAAGATCATGTATTCCAAGAATACATGATTGGCTTGTATTCCGTAGAATCATTAATACATTAGGTTTTGATCTCAAGAAGAGTTTTCATTTCTTTTGGATGAGAGCAGGCTAAGAATGTTTGATGTAGCCTTTGACCCAAGTAGTGGAGTCTCAACAAGAAATGTGCTTTCTGGGATATGCCCTAACATCTCTTTTATTACTCTTCTAAATACTTTGTTTAATGTTTCTTATGGTCAAATTCACTGTTTTTACACATGTGACTGGACTGGGTAGAATTTAGTGTCTGTCACAACCATTTGAAATATGTGTGTGTGTCCTAGAAAATTTTTGTCAAAAAAAAACACCTTTTAACATTTCACGTGTATTACGCTTCACAAAGTAAGAAGGTGCTAAGGCCTCACATACGATGGATCATTGTTCTGCCCTTCGTAGCATCCTGGCTGGAGGACATGCTCTGCAGGGATCACCGCCTCCCTGTGGGGGACTCCCTGAGGGTTCCAGTTCTTGGTTTCCTGTGCAGGTTCATAGGCAGTAGCAGGAGAAGCAGTAGATGGGTCAAACTTGGGTTTGTCCCGAATAATAATACCAAGGAGAAAAAATAGGTTTTCATCTTTGTAGCAGAACAGCATTTATACCGAGAGAGAAGGGGAATTATACGTACCAAAATGAACAACACTTGTTTCTTTTTCTGAAGAATCAGAGGTAGCATTTGTTTCTTTTGGGTGACATTGAAGTTCTTAAAGAATAATGATATTACATAAAAATAATTGAATGAAAATATCTAGTATTCATAATAGATATAATTTATAGTTGAAGCAATTTGACCGATGCCAAAAGCCTAGTTATATCAGAACAGAATTCAAATTGAAAACTATTTTTGTCAGTGGAATAAACCAGACAAAGAAAGACTAGTATTGCATGATATCACTTAATGTATGGAATCTTAAAAAAAAAAGAAAAAGTCAAAAAATAGCAGAAAAGTAGTTGCTAGGGAGTGAGCAAAGTAGGGAGAGGTGGGTAAAAGAGTATAAACATTTCAGTTATCAGATGAATAAGGTCTGAAGAGCTAATGCACTGCATGATGACATTCAGTGATAAAGTATTTTGAATACTTGGAATTAGTGAAGAGAGTAGAACTTAAATATTCTCACAAAAAACAAACAGAAATAAATAAAACATACCAGTCAGTACTATTTCATTTGTATCAAGTCTGTTTTCTCTTTATATTTCTCTTCCCTGGTGGCTTAGCTGGTAAAGAATCGCCTGCAGTGTGGAAGACCTGGGTTCGATCTATTCTATTCTAAAATAAGAGTACTGCTCATCCGATTACTGGAATGAGGAAACAGATGTCCTCGGCTGAAAGCCTCAGTCCAGTCACTTTACAGACTTCTCTTGGGATAATGATTCCAAGGCACTCCCCGGTTTGTGGAAGCTGGCTGTATGTCCTGTGCTGTGTGTTCAGTGCCCGTCCTGGCGGAGGGCCTCTTCCTTCCCACCGCCTTCACACAGTTCAGCGAGTCACAGGTAGATGTCAGTACATGGCTGGCTTGTGGAACCAAATTCGGTTGTTGGCAGCGTAAATATTGGTTAGGAAGATTCTCCTAGCAGGTGTAAAGGTGGTACTTTCTGGAGGTATACTGTTCTTTCTCGTGAAGTAGATGTTTCTGGTAAGTTTCCATGGCATCTTTTGAGGGGTTCCCTAAGAAGAAGCATAATTGTATTTTAAGGTTTTTCTGTCCTAATTATGAAAGTTGGACTGTATGTAAATGTTTTTTTTTATTCCTAGCATTTCTATTTCAATAGAAGTTAAATTCTTTCCAAGCAAATATCTCCTAATTTTCTGTTTCATTAGCAAATTAAAAAAAAAAAAACTCAATAGCTCTAACTGTAGTTTTGATTTGGTTTTGTATTTTCTGTAATGTATATATCTAATGTTATTTTTATCCGTAGCATATTTTACTCAAACTTTTCTTGTTTTCCCTAAGACACCTGTAACACAGACTTTTACAAATTTTTGTCTAAGCCTATGTGCTAATATAGCACAGTATTTGTGACAGGCCTTTAGTTACTGTTGGCAAATTAATTTTCATCTGACAAAACTCATTTAAGTATAAAAAAAATCTGTAGACCTAAAAACAAATAGATTCCATAGTATTAAAATCTACAAATTGGTTTGTATGCCTTTAAAAGGGAGAAAAGTCTCAGGTAATTTGTTTTGTTTATCACACAAGTTTTAAGTTGTTTTGTTTGTTGATGTAGCTGAAATAGGCATTGAGATCACAGATTAATTAGAAGAGCCCTTTTGAACACAAAGTGACCATACATTCCCTTTGCTATCTCTTAAAGTAGAATCCAGATAAACATGTTTATTTAACCTGCTGGCTCTGAATCCCACATCCAGTCATTATAGAAGGGACCAGCGCTATCTTTGGGGATGGTCTTTCTACAAGGAATTACTATGGACAGTCCCTCGGGTGGTAGTTAGATATATCTGTATATATTGTGGTAGAAAGAAAGACCTTAGAGATGAAAAAAATAGAAAATATTTTTTGGGGCAATAGTCTCTTGCATAATAAGTTATTCCTCAGACACTAGAGCTATTATCACACAACAAAACACTTCACAGTGTAACTATCTATATCTCCCGGCAGTAGAGGCTCATACAACATAAGCTTGTTAGGAAAACTCTGTAATCACCAGGATTATCTAGAATAACAGTTGGAAGAACATTAGGAACACCCTTCTGGTTGTGTGGTTGAATTTCACAAACTCGGTTGTGGAGTCGAGAGAAAATAATAGAACAGGATACCTTTGAGGTGTGTAGCAGTTTTACCACCTATCATGAGTTCAGTGAGAATGCCAAGATATTAGTTATTTCATTTTGCTTTTGGATCCTTTGTTTCAACGAATTCTGAAATATTGCCCCTCTAGGGACTGCTAAAAAAAAATTCTGAAAGAAAGAAGGGAAAGAAGAGAAAGAAAACCTGGGAATGAGCAGGCAGTGGCGATGCAGCGTGTGTATGAACAAGCTTCCCTACCAGCATGCCTTGTAGACATCAGAGCCCTTGGGTGGAATAAGATGCTGCCGTCTTGGTAGCTCCAGTGCATGTTTTGGCTTTAGGTTAAGAATGTCTGTAAAAACAAGATGACATCTTTTCTCTCTCACACATCTTTCTGTTGTTAATCAAGAGAGTGTGGCACAAATCCTCTGTTGACTTTTTCCTGCTTGTGAGAAGCATGTTGGCTAAATATGCTCAGTCCTTTCTTCCTCATTTATGTTTTGTTTTTTCATCTTGAGTTACAACTTTTAAGAAATACATGAAATGTCATAAAACAAATTAGAGTTTTCCATAGAGGAAAAATGTGATAAGTTTTTAGTGCTTGTTTGTGCTTGAATAAATCAGTTGATCTCTTAGATTTAATTATTTGAAGTAGAAATTGGTTGGCACTTAGATCTGAGAAATTTGTTTTGTTCTAAAAACCTCAAATAGCTTTACTGTAATAAAAAGTAGAGTTCTGCCCCACTTCCCTCTCCCAAATTATAGTTTTTGCTTGGTTTTAGATCATCTCCCATCAGCAAGCCTGGATTGTAGGGACCATGGGATTGTGTGGGGACGGGGGCAGGAAGTCCTGGAAGCTGAGTCCATGCCAGGTATTTTGCTTCTTACCCCAAAGGCAGTGAGTGTGTAGATAGTAGAGAATATTAAGGAGGAGACTGACATATTCATATTTTGCTTTGCAATAGTCACTGCTGCAGTACAAATGAGGAGCCAGAGAGGGACACAGCAGAAGTTGGGAGAACATCTGAAAGACGATTGCGAAGGTGCAGGCAGAAATAATAAGCGACTAACCCTAAACCAACGTGGTAGCCATAATGGGCGTAGAGAGAGGCTGATCTCAGCACCTGTTAGGAGGGCCAGTGAACACGGTGACCAAATGGATGACTTTGGGGACCGAGTGACAGAAAGATGCGCCATCCTTTCGATGCCGCAGTTGGGTCTGCTCGGTGAGTGGCGGTCACTCACCGGGTCTCACCCCTGGAGGAGAGAGACCCCTTTGGCAAAGTGATGGCGAGTGTGGGTTGGCTTTGAAATGACTTTGAAATGCCCTTGGATGCCCACATGGAAACAAGCCAGGAAATGTGTAGGTCAGTGCTGATGTACATGGACCTGCAAGCATTGATGCGATTGGTATCTCCCTTGGAAAATGTGGTGAAACAGAGGGGCAAAGAGCAGGTGTTGGAGAGACGGAGCAGTAGCCTGCCATAGTGGAAGGGACCTTGGGCAGCAGGAAGGAGCCCCTGGGACAGGACACCTGCCTCAGCTCCCAGAGGTTTTCTGCAGGAGCCCAGATCCAGCATCAGGGTAGGAACAGAAAGCACACGCGTGGTCACAGGTGAGGCTGTGGGGAGAAACCAGAGCAGAGAGCTCAGTCATGGTGTATTTGAGTGTTTGTTTTCATTTGCTTCTTTAAGATTGCTTTTAAAATGTTACTTAAATACTTACATGCCACGGTGAAGGAGCCAGCTGAAACAGTGACGATGAGCAGTGCCTGAACTCTACCTGGCGACTCAGATGGCGCATGTCAGCTGAGGGTTTTGTGACAGGTCGGGGGGCCTGATAATAATATTGAGGCATCAGCCATGCCTCTCTCTTGCATTGGAGAAGTCCAGCTTCACACCTCTGAACCTCTGCGCCCCACTGCCGTGACAGTGCTCCCACATGTGGGGACACTGCATAATGCTAAATTTCAATTCGTTGTGGTCAGAGTTTTGAATTAAACAGCACAGAAATTGTGTCATGGGATTGCTCTGCTCTCCCCTACGTATACGCCCAGTCCTGGGATTTTATTTGCTTTTTACAGAGAATTTATTTCCACAAAAGATTGCACTGCTCTGTTAGATGTAATTCAAAATTTTGCTTGGCACAGTTGAGGGTGACCATTTAACCAACAGTCATCTAAATGTCATCTTTTAAAGTGTGTCTTCTTTTCTGTGACTCACTCTAAACAATTTTGCTCATGGTTGAGGACTTCTCTAAGACTGGCACATCTAACAGGCCCCTCTAGTGACGTCAGAAGTCTGTGGAAACTCACAGGCGTTTACTATGATGACGCCCATGTGTATATACAACCCTTTCTGTTTGTTTTACCTTCATTTGTTTGACTTCATTAGTAATCACAAATATGGTATTACTCTTATCAATCACAGCTTTAATTATATTCTTTATGTCCATTTGTACTAAAACTTCTGTTTCACCCCATTGTAGATTGATCCCTGCCTTCTTCAAATTGTCATATTTCTAGAAACATATAACTTGACTGGAATGGTCCTACCAAGAGAAACGTAATAATAAGGACCATGAGGCAGTGGAGTTAGTGTGTGTATGGCATGGAAAGAGAATCAAATATATCACTCCGCAGGGTGAGATAGGGTGCATGATTTGTTTTCATGACTTAGGGTATATTATAACTGCTGAGTGTTGGTGTCAGTGGTACTAAACCACTAAAAAGTGGAAATAAGTCATCTATATTGCTCCACAAGTTGATGTATGCTTTTCTTTTGCATTCACTCGCATTCTGTTTGGGTTTCCTTTGATTCTATAGGCATTTTCGCTGCTTTGTTTTATTATAAACTTGAGTTCCACAGGAGGGTTATGGCTGCATCTCAGAATTTGGTTTTAGCTTGTCTTTCACCTTTAAAAGTGAAAAGTGCTTTTCCCTTTGCAAATTGAGATAGTTCTAGCCATCTTGCCATAAATATTTGGCACCGTTTCTGTGAGTACATGAAGGCAATAGAAGTGATCAGCATAGTGCCCCTGAGGTAGGTTCATTTTAGCATTGGCTACAGTGTGTTATTAAAACAGTTAGGGCAGCTTCCGTCCTATCGGCTAACACAGCTTTCTTAAGAAGGTTCTCAAAGACATGACAGAGGAGTGGCAGTGAGTAAGTGTGTCATTGAAAGTGCACCCTCAGATTCAAGGATCTGTGTGCCTGGGAAATATATGGATAACATCAGCATGTATACAGACACACACACACACCCCCCCCACACACACACACCCCCACACACACACATAAAGTTACGTGTTCCTCCCAATTACTGATTTCGTATGAGCTGTGTAAGCAATGCTATGAATGTAAAGGTTACACAATCCAAATCTTACTTCTTGTCATGGGCGCTTTATTTTCAACTATGTACCCACACAGACATATTCTACCTTCCTTGCATCCATTTTTAACACAACAGCCTTCTAAAGCATGGTGTGTTCTGATGTAAAAGAGATTCAAAACAAGGCCCCAGCTTTATTCTTACAGCTTTTTTTTTTTTTTTTGGTTTAAAAGTGGAATATATGTTTGCTTTAGCTGTAAAAGCACAATCAAGGCACCATGATAAGTGAGTCAGTGCCGTAAAAGTGAAACGAATTTTGCCTTCACTCACATGAGCTATAGAAGGAGGAAGCTTTATTGTCCCTGGGAAAGTGATAAGGCAGAGTAATTGTATATTATACTGTCCCGGAACATCTGCCTGAAGACTGTTGGAGCAATTCATCTATCATGGACGATGCAGCATGTTTTGTCTTTCTGCTTTAACCCGTCCCCACTGCTGGCCTGCGCGGAGGTTTTGATAGGGACTGCGCCTGGGCCCGGGCTCCCATTAATCAGTCCCCTTGTTCAACACTCCAGCTGACATAATTACAACCTGCGCACAGCAGTTATTCAAGTCGAGTCCTTGTCACTCGTGGTGCGAAACTACACGGCACCGATCCCGGAGGAGATTGCCTTATCACACAGAACAAGGGCTCGCAGGAGCCGAAGGGAATAGGAATGCGGAAATGTCTTCCGGGAGTGCTATATATTCCTTTAAAATAAGACATTTGAGAGACTTACAAGGGACAAAGGGAGGCATTGTGTGCGGTGACTGAAATGAACCGGTTATGATTTTTAAATGCATTATGTGGAGCAATTTTGTAAAAATGGATATATGTTATTAAATAAACTCAGTGGCCCCCTCGTCATCAGTGATTCTCTTAAGTTTTTCTTTAAAAGTGATCATGAAGGTTGAAATGCTACTCAGTAGGACTCAATTGAACAACGTGAATAAAATATGTGTTTTAAATCTTCTGTAAATATACACTTAACTCAGAGAACTTCTTAAGGAAAAGACAGTCTGAGAAGAGCCTTTCAAGAGCTTTGCAAAGACAGGGAAGCTCACTATTCCCTCTGGCCAAAAAAATAACTGTTTGTCGCACCTCCTCCGTCTGACTTTATGATGGGTAGCTTACTGACCAGCTCCTTGGTGTAGCAGCTGTGAGAGACGTAGTCTCCTTTCAGCCACTTAAGAAATTTAAAATTTTATGGCAGCCCCACCCCTGCCCCTAATGGACCAATTTATGGGCATGTCGTGAGTTACGTGGTCAGGTCTGCAAACCTCCTGGATGAGCTGTGCTCTCAAGCATGCATGCAGAAGCTGTGGGTATTGTAAATCCAGCCTTTGTTGTTGTTGTTGTTGTTGTTGTTGTTTTGGTCTCTTTGACATTATAAAATTGTCCCAGGTAAAATCACGTTCTGGCCTAGGCTCTCAGAAAGATTGTGAAATGTATTTTTGGTTCTGTAAAATTTTCCATTCTATCACCTTAAGTTTGAAAAGCTTTCAACTAGAAAAGCTACAGTAAAGTACTACGTATACTGATATTTATATCTTGAATTATAAAGTAGTATTGTTTGTGTGTGACTGTTTCAGGCAAAGTTCTGTAAGGGCAGGCCTTCCTGTGGTTCCAGCCTGCCGAGTGTCTGTGTGCCCTTCAACCTCTCTCCCGCCTCAGCCTCTCCACCTCCTCAGTGTCTCTGCCTCCTCAGTTGCCCCTCCAAGTGTGATTCCAGTAACTGCTTGGACTTAGCAGGAAGTCAGGTTATATTCCTATTCTTTGTTAAAGATCCTTTTCTTTTGAAGGCTTCTCATATACATGCCTTTCCTGGTTTCCAAGCATTTCATTTTGCTAAGCCTGGCTAGTTCACAGAAAAGAGGAGAATAACACTTACTCTCTAAGGACATCCATCTATCCATCCATCCAGTGTTCAGTCATGTCCAACTCTTTGTGACCCTGTGGACTGTAGTGTGCCAGGCTCCTCTGTCCATGGGATTTCTCAGGCAAGAATATTGGAGTGGGTTGTCATTACCTTCTTCAGGGGGTCTTCTTCATCCAGGGATCAAACCCGTGTCTCCCTCATTGGCAGGTGGATTCTTTACTGCTTGAGCCATCAGGGAATCCCCCTGAAAGGACATAAGTTTGTAGAAATAGAGTGAGGGAGGGCTCTATTTATTTCAAAGGTCCAATATAAAAAGAGTGGCAAGGTAACAATGAGCAGGATTCCCACCAGTGTCATGGAACCACAGATGACAAGTGAGAGGAGAAGAAGCAACAAGTATGGCTGACCTCAAGGCCAGTTTTCACCAGTCATGGCCTTCAAGCAATAGATGTCATTGGCTCAGCCTTGGAAAATGTTTTTGTCATCAAGTTAGTTTGAGAAACAGTCTCTGTTTTACCACCTCTTCAGATGCATAATGAGTAGCATACTGAACACTCACAGAGTTACTGCTGTTAAAAAAATTATGTGATTTGTATAACTGAAATATGTGAAACATTGGCCACCAGAGTCTTTTCACTGCAACCCTATAGGCATCATGCTGGACTAAGTGGAATGTTGGAGTAGTTCTGTTTCTTAAAGGCTGTTGTTGTTGTTCAGTTTATGGCGTTTGTGTTTGAATTTTATCCAGGAAAGCTTTTTCCAATCGAGAGTATAAAAATATTTTTCATATTTTCTTCTAGCACTTTAATAATTTAGTGTCCTTATGTTAACCTTAAAATCCAAATAGCATTTGTTTTTGCATGGTGTAAGACCACAAGAGTCTATAAGTTATCTCTCCTCATGTGATAGGCAGTTGACTGAACACCATTTGTTGTGTGACCCACCATTTCCTCATTGATCTGAAATGACATCTTTATCCCTCATATACATGGGTTGTATTCTCTGTCCTGGTGATGTATCAGGTTCAACACTCCCAGTGACATTCACCTGTTTGCTGAACATCGTTGATAAAATAACCCCATTTTAGCCATAGGAATATAATTTTTTTTATTCTTGCACCTCTAGCAATCTAACCAGCACAACTATTTAGTAATCTAAAATTCTCAGGCTCTTCCCTTCTGGGTCTTTTAGTGGGAACCTAGGTGGCAGAGGGTTGTGTATCTCAGGCCATGTTAGGTGGATCGTGCAGGAAGCCTGAGCAGCTGCCTTGGGCTTGCCCTCTGCCTGCAGGGACTCACAGTGTTATTTTCTTCTTCCTCAGAGAATCCACAGTGTTTCTTAGAGCTGGTGAGTTTATGATTACATACTGCTGGTTTAAAAAATGTAGAAACTTCTTAAATTTTGTTTACATAAAGCCTTTCATGGGATTATTCTTTATTCATTGTGGATTACTGTTTTAATGATACAGTGGAAACCTCCTTCAACTGAACTTTAGATAATTATGCATTTATAATACACTTGTTCCAAAAGAAACTTAACTACAGAGGGAAGAGGAAGTGCATTTCTAAACGTATAGGCATACAATGCTATATAACTGCAGGGTTTATTTTTTAAATTAATTGAAATTGCCTTTCGTAATAGTAAGTAAATTGCTAATGATGATCCAGAGAGTTGAACTCTATTGCTTTCAACAGAAAGATTAGTTGTAGTGATAAACAGTGAATTGAGCACTTCCTGTATTTTCTAAACTTGTTTAATGTCATTTACCTTAATCTTCATGACAGCCTTATGAGACACGTATATTATTAGCATAAAACAACAAAATACCTCATGGTCTGAAAGTGTCAGAGGCAAAGTATTTTAAAAAAAATTCTGTATTTCTTTAAACAGAACTTTCAGAATTTTTAAATGTCAGGTTATGTACATAACTTGCCAAGTTATTAACAGGAGACCAAGATAGTGGTGAATTTCGTACATAGAAGTTTGGGAGTGGTGAGGCAGACACATGGCTTCTCTTGGGGAAGCAATTTTGGGATCCATGTTTACATTAGCGTGTGACGTCTGTACCTGCTCTCTCTGCATTTCAATATTAAGATAATGTTACCAGTACACATTAGCTAAATACACAGAAATTACCTGATTGTGTCTTAGTGATATTATTTTATTATCAGCCCAGGTCTCTCCGCTTCCACAGTTAACTCTCCATATCCACCATGTCAGCTCACCTGATGGCCTGGGGGAGAATTGGTGACCCGGGAGGAGAAAGAGCAACACAGGTGGATGGACTGTATCAGACATGAGTCCTGTGCAGCCTGGGTCATTTCGATGGATGAGCACGTGCAAGACAGACCAGCAGACTGGGATAGAAAATCCAGACTTAGCTTCAAATAAATTAGATATTCATGGAGATAGCGCTTCAAGTCAGTGAGAGATCTGGCGAGCAGTGTGGAGCCACAACTTACACCATGCTCTAGGGGAATTTTGAAAGGACTCAAATACTTAGTGGAACAATGCAACTATTCAAGTACTAGAACTGATTTGGGACAATCCTCTTATGACCTCTAAGTAAGAACGTCACAGGACAAAAGATGAACAAAATAAAACATTTCTACTTTACTGAAGATACTATAAAAAAAGTCTAACTGAAAGTAAGGAAGAGATATTTACCACTTCTGTCATAGACAAATGAGTTTACCTCCCTTATGTATAAGAGAGTGACTAACAACCCTTAGGAAAACAACTCATAAAAATATGGGAAAATGGTACAGAGGAAGCATAATATACATGGAATTGCAATATTTGAAGCAACTTTATTCATTAGAAGATAAATGCAGATTAAAACTGTTAAAAGTTGGAAATTGAACCCTGCCTCAAGCTGTCATTTTTCACCCACCACATTGGCAAAACCTGGAAGTTTGGTAACACAACATACTACATTGGCACGACTGTGCAGAAACAGGCTCTCTAAAACATTGTTGGTGGAAGTGTGAATTGCTACACCTCCTCTGGAGGGCCATTTGGCAGCATTGATCAAAACCACAAAAGCATATGCCCATTGACATTTGAAGCAATTCCACTTGGCATTGTGACATTCTCTTGGCATCCTGAGAAAGTGAAAGTTTCACAAGAGAATTCATCACAAGCTTGTTTACACTAGATTATTCATCACAAACTTGTTTACACTAGTGAATGATCAGAAATGACCTAGATGCTCATCAGTAGAGGATCAGTTAAATGTGGTATTCTCTGTCCTTACCAGGAAGTTCTGTGTAGCTATTAACAAAGGAGGGAAAGGAGGCGAAGCCTAGGGAGGGAGTGGTAGGGTGGCGGAGGAAGGGAGATGTCAGGAAGGATGCTGTGCTCTTATGTAGTCATGTGGAGAGGTCCCCATGCCCTGCTGTTAGGTGAAAAAAGTAAGATGCCAACACGTGTTATGCCAACAGATTTACATACAGGAAGGAGGTAGAGAAGAAGATACAGTGTGTTTGTGCATTGAAAAAAAAATTGTTAGTTCTCCCAAAAGATTGATGGGCAGTTAGTGATTCTGTGTCCATGGTCTGGGGTAAGAGGGTGGTGATCCAGGCTGTGGTAGGAAGAGAATTCACTGTCTCTGTCTCATTTTTAGACTGTTTGATGTTTGAAATATGTGAAGGTATGTTTTTTCAACAACCTTAGTGGTATAGTAATTTTTTAATAACTGAAATCACATGTATCAAAAGAGAAAAAAATAGGAGCTCTTCTGGGATGAACCATGCTTTCCTCTTCTCTCTTGGATGGGAAGTTTCTTGCTCAGAAATTGGGACCTCTAAACCGGATTCTGCTGATGACAACATGTGGACAGGTGTCAGCTTTCAGCATCAGTTTCCCCTTCTGAATGACTTGATCCTTTTTATTAACGAAGTTTCCTGAGTGGCTGTTAACTGCAGAACTTCTCCTGAAAGATCAAGCCCTGAGCCTTTGGAGTGGGAGCACTGACTCTAAGACCCTAGACTGCCAGAGAACTAACCCTAAGGAGTATCAAATAGTGAGAACTCACATAAAGGAAACCACCTGAATACAAGACCCAGCATCACCCAACTACCAGTAGCACCCTGTGCAGGACGCCTCATCTAAACAACAAACAAAACAAAAATACAAACCCAGTCATCAGCAGACAAGATTACCACCTCACTCAGGCTTGCCCATCAGAGGAAAAATGAACAAACAAACAAAAAAACTCAGCACAAATCTCACCCTTTCTGAAGCTTACACAAACCACTGGAGGGCAGAAATGAAAAGGAAGAAAGAATTCAACCCTGAAGCCTGGGAAAATGAGACCTCAAACACAATAAGTTAAAAAAAAAATAATGAAAAGGCAGAGATATGGTACACAAGTGTAGGAACAAACTAGAAACACATAAGTCCAAATAAATGAAGAGGAAATAGGCAAACTACCTGAAAAAAAAATTCAGAATAATGATAGTAAAGATGATCAAAAACCTTGAAAATAAAATGAAGAAAATGCAAGAATCAATTAACAAAGACATAGAAGAATTAAAGAATAAACATACAAACAGCACAATTACTGAAATTAAAAATACTCTAGAAGGAATCAACAGCAAAATATCTGAAGCAGAAGAATGAATTAGTGAGCTGGAAGATAAAATGGCGGAAATTAACTTCTGAAGAACAGAATCAAGTGAAAAGAATGAAAAGAACTGAGGATATGAGGATAGTCTCAGAGACCTCTGGGGCAATATCAATTGCACCAACATTCCAATTATAGGTATCCCAGAAGAAGAGAAAAAGGGTATGAGAAAATTTTTGAAGAGACTGTAGTTGAAAGTTTCCCCAACGTGGAAAAGAAAATAGTCAATCAAGTACAAGAGGCACAAAGAGTCCCATACAGGATAAACCCAAGGAGAAACACACCAAGACACGTACTAATCAAACTAACAAAGACTAAACACAAAGAAAGAATATTAAAAGAAGTGAGGGAAAAGCAACATACAAGGGAAACCCCATACACTTAACAGCTGATCTTTCAGCAGAAACTCTGCAGGCCAGAAGGGAATGGCAGGATATATTTAAAGTACTGAAAGGGAAAAATTTATAACCAAGATTACTGTACCTGGCAAGGATCTCATTCAAAATTGATGGAGAAATCAAAAGCTTTTCAGACAAGCAAAAGTTAAGAGAAGTCAGTACCACCAATCCAGCTTTCCAGCAAATGTTAAAGGGACTTATTATAGTCAAGAAATACAGAAGAAAAAAAGACCTACAAAATCAACCCCAAACAATTTAGAAAATGGCAATAGGAAGATATATATCAATAATTACTTTAAATGTAAATGGATTAAATGCTCCAACCTAAAGACACAGACTGGCTGAATGGATACAAAAACAAGACCCATGTATATGCTGTCTACAAGAAACCCACTTCAGACCTAAAGACACATGTAGACTGAAAGTGAGAGGATGGAAAAATATATTCCATGCAAGTGGAAGCAAAAGAAAGCTGGAGTAGCAATCTTCGTATCAGACAAAATAGACCTTAAAATAAAGAAGACTATAAGAGATAAAGAAGGACACTACATAATGATCAAGGGATCATTCCAAGAGGAAGACATAACAATTGTAAATATCTATGCACCTAACATAGGAGCACCTCAGTATATAAGACAAACAATAAGAGACATAAAAGGAGAAATTGACAGTAACACAATGATAGTAGGAGACTTTAACACCCCACTCACACCAATGGACAGATCATCAAAACAAAATTAATAAGGAAACACAAGTCTTAAATGATACATTAGATGAGATGGATCTCATTGTTATCTTCAGGATATTGCTTCTAAATGCAGAAGAATACACCTTCTTCTCAAGTGCACATGGAACATTCTCTAGGATAGACGCATCTTTGGTCACAAATCAAAACTCAGTAAATTTAAGAAAACTGAAATTGTATCAAGCATCTTCTCTGACCATGCTATGAGACTAGATATCAATTACAAGAAAAAAACAAAGAAACACAAACACATGGAGATTAAGCAATATATTTCTAAATAACCAGCAGGTTACTGAAGAAATCAAAAGGGAAATCACAAAATTTCTAAAAACAAATAACAATGAAGACACAACAACTCAAAACCTATGGGATGCGGCTAAAGCAGTTCTAAGAGGGAAGATTATAGCAATACAATCCTACCTCAGGAAACAAGAGAAACATCAAATAGACAACCTAACTTTACACTAAAACAACTGGAAAAAGAACAAAAAGCCCCCAAAATTAGTAGAAGGAAAGAAATCATAAAGATCCGAGCAGAAATAAATGAAAAAGAAATGAAAGAAACAATAGTAAAGATTAATAAAACTAAAAACTGGTTCTTGAAGAAGATAAACAAAATTGACAAACATTTAGCCAGACCCATCAAGAAAAAAAGAAGAATCAAATCAACAAAATTAGAAATGAAAAAGGAAAGGTTACAACAGACAATGCAGAAATACAAAGGACTTTAAGAGACTTTTATGAACAATTATATGGCAATAAAATGGATAACCTGGAAGAAATGGAGAGATTCTTAAGAACTTCCAAGACTGAACCAGGAAGAAATAGAAATTATGAACAACCCAATAAGAAGCACTGAAATTGAAGCTGTGATCTAAATTCTCCCAAAAAACAAAAGCCCAGGACCAGATGACTTCACAGGAGAATTCTATCAAACATTTAGAGAAGAGCTAAATCCTATCCTTCTAAAACTCTTTCAAAAAATTTCAGAGAAATACTTCCAAACTCATTCTACAAGACTGCCGTCACCCAGATACCAAACCAGACAAAGACAACACAGAAAAAGAAAACTACAGGCCAGTATCACTGATGGACATAGATGGAAAAATCCTCAACAGAATTTTAGCAAACAGAATTCAGCAACACAGCAAAAAGGTCATACACCATGATCAAGTTGGGTGTATTTCAGGGATGCAAGGATTCTTCAGTATACACAAATCAATCAATGTGGCTCACCATTTTAGTAAATTGAAAGGTAAAAACCATATGATAATCTCAATAGATGCAGAAAAAGACTTTGACAAAATTCAGCACCCATTTATGATTAAAAATCTTCAAAACATGGGCATAGAACAAACCTGCCTCAACATGGTAAAGGCCATATATAATAAGAAGCCTACAGCAAACATTATTCTCAGTGGTGAAAAACTGAAAGTGTTCCCCCTAAGATCAGGAACAAAACGAGGGTATCCACTTTCACCACTGTTATTCAACATAGTTCTGGAAGTCCTAGCTACAGCAGTCAGAGAAGAAAAAGAAATAAAAGGAATCCAGATTGGAAAAGAAGTAGTAAAGCTCTCACTGTTTGCAGATGACATGATACTGTACATAGAAAATCGTAAAGATACTATCAGAAATAAAAGAGAAAAAATATTTAGTAGAGTTGTTTTTAAGCTTCCTGCTCCTTAAATAACGTAAACTTAACTTATCATTTTGTGCTAATAAGCAGCAAGTGTGTAGCACTGACATGATTTTGTGGTATTCTGGAAGACTCTGTCGTTTGCTATTTTTATTAATTTATTGTTTTAAAATGCAATGCCTCTGAACTGAATATTTCCTCTATTACATATTTTAAGAAGCCCTAAAATCAGTCAGCTCCCATCTCTGGTCCTTTTACTAACTGCCCAGCCAAGGCCATACTTATATGTGTGTGTATATATATATATAGAGAGAGAGAGAGAGAGAGAGCTGCCTCGAGACTTTCAACATGTATTTCAAAATTTCATTTGAAATGTCCTCAGACTTTACACTGCCTTCCTCATAAACTCAGTGCTTGCACTCGTGGGCCCAGTGAGTCCTGCCTGAACCCCTGTTCCCCATGAGGAGCCTACAGCATCGCCCTGAGGCATCTCACCTCCCATGGAACCGTGCCCCCAGCCCCCACCTCCCGCTGAGCACTGCTCCATCTGTCCTTTCTCTTGCACCTCACTGTTCTGATTACTACGGCTTCATAGGAAGTTTCGTGATCAGAAAGCATGAGTCCTCCAACATAGTTCTTTGTGAAACTGTATCGAGTCTTTTAGGTTCTGTGCATTTCCATATGAACTTTAGGATCAGTATTTCAACTTTGGTAAGAAATCCAGCTGAGATTTTGATAGGATTGTACTGAGATTTTGATAGGATTGTACTGAATCTCGGAGAAGGCAATGGCACCCCACTCCAGCACTCTTGCCTGGAAAATCCCATGGACAGAGGAGCCTGGTGGGCCGCAGTCCACGGGGTTGCTAAGAGTCGGACACGACTGAGCGACTTCACTTTCACTTTCATGCATTGGAGAAGGAAATGGCAACCCACTCCAGTGTTCTTGCCTGGAGAATCCCAGGGACAGGGGAGCCTCAGAGGCTGCCGTCTGTGGGGTCGCACAGAGTCGGACACGACTTAAGCAACTTAGCAGCAGCAGCAGTAGTACTGAATCTATACATCAATTTGAGGAGTATTGCCATCTTAATGATATTAAATCTTGCAGTCTAGGAACATGGGGCAAAAATATACTCTTTACCTTAAGAATCAGTGTCAAACTAAAGATACATTCAGTCGCTGACTCCTAATAATTGAATGCCCTCTTCACATCACTGCTATTATTTCCTGGCAAACCAAGGTTGGACGTTGTTTGAAATAATGTTTCAGACCATCCTTACTTCTCCTACCTGACCTGTTCTTCGTTAGTCCCTCTTCAACTTACCATTCTTATTACTAGTTGTAAGTTCTTTCAGTATTTGGGAAAAAAACATCATTTGGGGGCTGAGTATCATTCAGAACTGCTTGGCTGAAGTTATCTAGCCTACTTGTTGTCAACTGAGTGTTGCAACATTGCTACACAGTGAGCTGTCTGTCTCATGGTAGTCTCTAGTGTGGGGACTGCAGCCTGCAGGACTCTGTAGCTGCTTTAAATGATGTTAATACAATATGTTAGAGCTTCTACTTTTTAGGGTTGGACTGCAATAGTTTGATTTCAGGGTTGTTCCTTTTTAATCTCAATATTTTTTAAAAAATTTGTGTTGTATGACATCATAACAGACAATAGCACACAAATATGCCATTATCCATGAAATGTATCTTTTCAATTGCAGAAAGACATTGACTGTATTTTCTTCTCATTTGCATATATTTTATGTTTCTTAGATATGTGTATAAAATAGATTATATATACATACATGTTTATTATTTACATAAAATCAAGTATACAAATAGCATGTATATCACAAATAAAAAGAGGTATAAAATATATGTATAAAATGATCCTTAACCTAAAACACCAAGTCCCATACAACTTCTCCTTTGTTTTATTCTATATTTTAGATGAAAGAAGCTTCTCTCCTTTTAAACCCTCCCTCTCCACTTTTACTTGCTTCTTTAATAGTCCCCTCATTGCTAGATTCCACATGCAGTTGATATTCTAAGAGATACTGGTTTATTTTTATCCAAGATACACGTCTCAAAAACAAAATACTCTCTTTTCAAAGTCATCTCTTCCTTCCTTCATCAAAGATTAAGTATCATTGCTTATACTATCCCCCATTTAAGTGAACACTGTACCCTGAAATGTGTATATTTTGGTAATTTTCCTTCCCTGACCAGCAATTGTCCTTGATGACTCTTAATGCCTTGCTTTCTCCATAAAGGGAGAATGTAGGTGGCACCAGAGAATCAGTCCTAATTAAGTATAGTAGCAGACTTGTTGGAGAAGGCAATGGCACCCCACTCCAGTACTCTTGCCTGGAAAATCCCATGGACGGAAGAGCATGGTAGGCTGCAGTCCATGGGGTCGCTCAGAGTCAGACACGACGGAACGACTTCACTTTCGCTTTTCACTTTCATGCATTGGAGAAGGACGTGGCAACTCACTCCAGTGTTCTTGCCTGAAGAATCCCAGGGACAGGGGAGCCTTGTGGGCTGCTGTCTCAGGGGTCGCACAGAGTCGGACACAACTGAAGCGACTTAGCAGCAACAGCAGCAGCATACTTGTGCTTACTCTCCAACGTCAGCAAACAATGTGAGTTTAGGACTGTCTGTGCTGCCATGGAAAACACACGGGAGGTGATCTGCAGACTCAGGCAGTGATTCGGCACGGTTCACCCCACCAGCTGGGGAATCCACAACTGGCCCTCTTCCTTTCCATCATCACAGGGTGAGCGTTCTTTTCACCTGCCTTCAGATGGTCTTCTGTGTTACCATCTTGATGCAGAGCTCCTATAAAGTTGGGGATGGTAACCACATATGCATTCTTCACCAGCTCCCTAGGTGCATCCCCAGGTGCAGTTATGTGTTACACAGAAGCATGATTCCACTTAGCAGTGTGGGGCCGTGAGAGCCACAGACGGCCTCTGTGTGCAGCCTTCCATCATCTGAATCTGTGTGTTGTGAGATCTGTTTGCTAAATCCCTACAGTGTCCTAACTTTATTTTCTTCAAATCAGCCTGCAGGATTTTGTCCTTCAGCAGTACTGGCAGGAAAGACTGATAAACATAGTGCTTTCTTTGGAATTTCATTTTGCTCTGTTGGAAAGCGTGCGCGTGCGCGCGCGCACACACACACACACACACACACACACACACACCCTCCCACACCCACCCACCCTCCCACCCACCCACTCCTGCTTGAATCTGTGTCGGGCACTTTCTGGTGATGTTTTAACAACAACAGAGACAGAGGGAAGGCAGCGGTGTGTGTGGACGGGTCTGGGCTCGGTCGCTGACCCGTGCTGGGAGGGGTGGGAGCAGACAAAACAAACACTCTGCCTCAGCAGCAGCCGCCTGTGCCAGAGGTTCTGGTCATCTCAGGCCTGGCACTTCTGCATCTGCAGGAAAGCAGCGGGAGAGGAGCCCACTGTCAGGGACAATTTCGTGTAAAGTACTCAGGTCCTTCACTCTTTATTCAGCCCATCCCTCTTGGAAACCTGCATCCATGCAGAAACCTGACTGGCACTTAGCACATTGCCCAAATGTGCAGTGAGGGGCTGCTTGCAGCTGCTTTTCTGTCTTCAGATGGTTTGAGAGCTTGACTTCGGAGCCGCTCTCGTGACAGAACTTGAAGCCAAGGCGCCTTTGTTTCCTTGGTGCTCCAGTTCAGTGGGAGTGGCAGGCCTTCCCTTTGCATGGCTCCTCATGGTGAAAGGTGTGTTCTTGGGATTAAGGAAACTCCTTCACTGCCCTCAAGTGGTACCTGAATAATTTGTATTAAAATCAGAGAACTTGGGGCTTTGTGTTTCCAGTTCTGCATAGAAGTGAATCACTAGATAAAAGAGCAGCCTGGAGATCAGCACGCGGGAGACGAGTGTTCCCGCCTCTTGGATTAGCCACTTAGCACAATACCTGACACTCCCGAGGCCAGTGTGAGGGTCACTGACGTCCGGGTTTGTGGTTCAACGTTAGTGATGTGACCTTACTTCCATTTACTCTGCTTTCTTACTTCATAGGTCAAACTGTGCTGAAAACATCCGCAAACACATTCTCCACACAGGCAAACACGAAGGTGTCAAGATGTACAACTGCCCCAAGTGTGACTATGGCACCAATATCCCCGTGGAGTTCCGGAACCACCTGAAAGAACAGCATCCGGACATCGAGAACCCCGACCTGGCCTACCTGCACGCAGGTAGGAAACGAAAACTGCCTCGTGGAACGCTGCGCTCGTCGAGTGGCTGTCAGGCTGTTTGTGCATTAGCAGTTATCTAGATGTGGTAGCATGTGTGACAGTATCCGCTTCAAGACTGATAAGAAAAGTACACTTGCTCTTGTCCCCTCGACTGTGAAAGCAGGTCTTTTCATTCTATTCCATCAGGAGCAAATATGGTGAAATAATCTCCCCACAGTTGTTAAGAGCAAATATTCTGAACGCAGTTGAACTGAGACTGTTATGGGTGTTTGAGCTTCATATTTTGACTGATGATAAGGTTTTTAACATTTTCAACAAATGTTTGTGATTTAAATTGTTATGCCCTGTTCCTTGGCCCCATGGTTTTCTGGTAAGTACTGGAAGGGGAAGCGTGTGAGTGAGGAGAACAGGAGAACCCGAAAGGGGTAACAGGGCGCCCTACGTCCCAGGCATCAGCAGGGATGGTCGCACATGGCGCGGGCAGCAGCAGTAGCAGGGGCTGCTGAGATCACCCCTGCCTCATTGGAGTGGCCATCAGATGCTGTGGGAGGAGCAGCAACGCAGCCCCAATGCAGGTTAAGCACAGCATTAATCTGTGCATTCAGAGGGCCTGGGTGTGAATTCTGTGTGGGCGGCCAGGGGACGGGTGGCAAGGGTGAGGTCTGTTAAGGACGCATCCCCTACAGGACGTGTAGAGGAAGTTCCTAACCGGAGCCCAGACGGGGCTGATTTAAATAATGTGAGGTGATCGGGGGATGTCTCTAGCAGGTACTTTGGAGCTGTTGCAGCTGTACCTCAACTCTCCTCCCCTTCCTGGCTGGGTGGGTTACAGGCAGGCTTACCGCATCACTGCAGGTTAATTGCTTGGACGTAAATTGGTGTGGTGGTATCTATGTAAAGGGCCATTGTGAGAATTTAAAAAGATAATTGTCTATGAAGCTCTTAGCAGGCTCAGTGCAAAGGGTTGTGGGTGCTGCTGATGCTGCTGGCCCTGTGACACTAGTGCCTGAAAGTCGTGGGAATCCCACCGAGGTGCAGCGCTGCTCTTGCAAAATGTGTCAGTGACGTGTGCTCACAGAATGTCTGCGTGAAGGAGAAAGAGCTCCATGAGTTAGAATAATAGTCCTGATACATTTGACATTGCATATAACGTTGTTATTTGTTTTCCGCTGATATGTTCTTTCAGATTTCTCTGTTTATGCTCATATGATCGACTCTTTTAAGTCACAGTGAAGAGCCCTATTTAGTCATCTCTGCTGTACCCAGGTCTGTGTTTGAAAAAGAAAAACGGGGTCAATACTCTTTGCTTTTTGGTGAGGTTGTTACTGAAAAGCTTTTGAACTAGACAGATTATCAGTTTTAGTTCACAAAAACAGATAAAGTCAAATTGAAATATCTTCTGGCCATCAGTACCTGTGGGTTCTTTGTTGTTATGAATGCATGACAATGCAGATGTCAGAAAATATTGCCTAAACGCTGGTACTTCAAGAAATGGCCAGGTGACACCATCTAAACTGATGGTGGGTTGTCAGCAGCATAGCATTTTCAAGGTAGTTTCCAGTGCCTGCTTCTCAAGATGCAGTATTGATGTATTCTGTCTCTCTCTTCCATTGTACCAACTAGGCATTGAAACTAGGTCGTTTTCCTAAAATAAGGCATCTCTAACTTGTTAGATGGAGTAAACAGCAAAGAAAGGGGGAGGAAGCTAATTGCAAACCAGAGACACACACTGCTTTTGCATATGCCATCGCTGCCCTGGTCATGCAGTATTCCTTGTGAGACATCATTTGTATGAAATTTACTTAGAAAAATTATTCTAGTTTCTTTGTTTACATGTGTATGCTCTTGTGCATAGAATCCTAGTTTTCTGTTTGTGTTTCTGTGATTCTGTTAGAACCTTTCTCTCCATAATTGATAATAGCGTTCCTCAGTATTTTTACAAATGAATTCCTTTGGTGCACTTGGGGTGTTTATTCCACCCTGTGCAAGGCAGTATCCCTCTTCAGTAATATATTTGCTTTGATAAACTTAGCTCAGTTCAGAGAAAACTTTTAAAGGGCAGAGTTTTTATACTGACTTGTTAACCTTGTATTTCTCAGTCATCTGTAAGGCCTTCCTGAGTATGTGGGAAGCGCCTTCCTCGATGTGAAAGGGAGATACTGAAGCAGCTGGGGCTCCTCTCCTCCCAGGCTGTCTGGTGAAGGATTAGACAGCACTTGGGGTAAATCTGTGATGGATGGTTCCCGGGAGGGTCCAGAGGTGGCCTGGACTCCTCAGAGTGGTTTATGGCCCTGACCTGATGGCGACTGGCAGCTGCCTTCTCTGCTGTCAGCGCTACTGATCTGTTGAGAATTCTGTGATCCAGAGTTCAGTGACGCATATGAAGCAGTTCTTTTCAGCCACTCAACACAAGTAAACAAATGCACTCGCGATCTGACTTGGCTCTCCCATGTGGCTCAAACATCTCGTGGCCTCATGAGAAGGAAAACATTAAACACCAGCAACAGAAAATTGTATATAATGTCATTGGGTATTTTAAATTTTTGTTGAGATGCTGTTTGGAAATGTATATGTTAAATGAGCTGTTCAGGTTTTTGCTTGTTTGCTTGTTTGCTTTTAACAAACAGCTCTGTAGGAAGAGTGTTTGCTGCAGTTGTGCGTCCACCGAGGGGGCCTACAGGGTGGCGTCCAGCTACCTGGTAGTGTCCCGTGTGTCTGTGTGCGTGGCCCTCAGGGCAGGACAGGTTTAGCTTCAGCCCTCGTTCCCCGGCTGAATGACTTGGGAAACCCTGTTTTACCTGTATGGGTCTCCGTCTGTAGACTGGGGATGACAGTGCCTACAGCGCGCTCTCATAAGATCTAACAGAGACGGCACACTGTGTAAGCTGCTGGGTGTGGCAGTGTGTGGCCTCCGTGTTTGCCCAGCTTTCTTCTTCTCTGTTTGCTTTTGTTGATGATTCATTGTCTTTTTTCTCAATTTTGGGGGGGAATTAGGAGAATGATTTTGATATAATTTACCATTTCATACTCCCGAGAACTAAAGGCTGTATGTGAGCTTTAATTTCAGCTATAGCTTTTTTGAATAACAAGATACAAGTGGCTATTTATTTTTTGAATAAAAGTGGATTGTTTAGAAATCCAAGGCATTTAGGGATCTTCTAATTATCTTTTTGTTAACTATTGAAATAGTAATATAAATTGACTTCTAGCTTATATCTACTGTGCTCACAGCACAGGGTCTGAATTATTTTAATCCTTTGAAATTTGTTTATACTTTCTTTATGCCTGGGATTTGGTGGGGTTTGGTAAATGTTTGAGACACTAGGAAGTTTGGTGTTGTTTGGTGCTATATTCTGCTTCTTGTATATCACTTACCTCATTTGTTAACTGTATTGCTCAGGTTGTCTCTCTCTTACTGATTTTTTAAATGCTAAGCCAATCAGCTGTGTTGAGAGAGGTAAAAGTTGCCCACCATGATTGTGGGGTGTCTGTTTTTCTGTTAATTTTGACTTTATATATTTTAAAGGTAAATCACTGGGCACTTGGAACTTTAAATTTGTTTTCTACACATACCTACCTGTGATAAAAAAAAAACAAACATAGTTCTCTATCACTGTTGTCACTATGAATGTTCCTTTTCATCTGTAGTAACACTTCTTGCCATCATTCTGTATTTCTTATTGTTTAACTATACCAGCTTCCTTATAAACAGCATATAGCTGCATTTTGTTTCTGCTGTCACAGCTTTAACGTGAAATATTCTTTTACTTTATTATTTATACTTAATATATTTATCAATATGCTCATCATAGTCAAAACCCCAAACTACTGAAACATCCGCCAAGTAGAGTGTAGAAAGGTTTGTGTGTTTACCCGAAGGAATACTCTACAGCAATGAGAATGATTGAACTACAGCTCAAGTAACAGCATGAATAAATCCCACAGTCGTATCTTTGGGTGAAGTTAGTCAAACAAAAGGGAGCATATTCTGTATGATTTCATTTTTCATTAAATATTAAAACAACAAAGAGTATTCTGTGGTGTTAGAAACCAGGGTCTGTTTTCCCTGGGATGAGAAGCAGTGGTGTGGTTCTGTTTCTTATTTCTAACACTGCGATGAGGTTGTGTTCAATTGGAGAAAGTTCTTCAAGCTCTTCTATGAGTTCTGTACTTTAAAAACAAAACAAAACAGGATTCCCTTAACCCTAAATTTCTAAGGAGGTTCATTTAGGTCCATTGTAGATCTACTATGATGAGAGTTTTACAATCACATTAATCCTCCAACATTGATGTCAAATTCCAAGTGGCCAGAATTTTTCTGTCATTTTGCATTACAGTTTTTTTGTTAAGTGAAATGTACTCCATCTCAAAAATGACCTTTATTTGAGCTTTATGGTTTTAGCTATTGTATTTCTCCCATCTCTCTTATCCATGAATAAGTTTGGTGTTCATTCACTACACCTTGAGAAGGAATTAAACACACTTTATGTTTGCAGTACAGGTGACCTTCAGTTAGACTTGGGTGGTTATATCTCAGAATACTTTAAAATAACCTGAAAGAAGGGAAGACAGAGAAGAGAAGGTGAAGGAGAGGGCAGAGGAGGTATGCCAGAGCTCTGCTGGTCATACTGACGAAGAAGATTTTTTTCTCACAAATTCCAAGAGACAGCCTCCACATGACGCCTCTGCTGGTCAGATTGGAAATGTGCTCACTGTGTGTGTGCGTGCGTGCGTGCGTGCGTGCGTGCGTGCGTGCGTGCGTGTGTGTGTGTGTGTGTGTGTGCACAGATGCCCCCTGAGGGCCCGGATGTGGCTGGGTCAGGCACTGAGTGGAGGCTAGGAGTTTGGCTTGGTTGTCCCATATCCTCCTCTGAGAAGCTGGAACTTTAAATGTAGTAAATGTTTATGCCTTTTCCAAAGGTAAGACTCAGATGGTGTTCTCTTTTCAGGAGACATTAAGTATTAAGTGATTGCGTGGTACTTTTCCTAATTTCCTTAACCCAGGTGGCACAGTTGGTGAAGAATCTATCTGCCAATGCAGGAGACCCAAGAAGCATGGATTCGGTCCCTGGGTTTGGGAAATCCCCTGGAGTAGGAAATGGCAACCCACTCCAGTGTTCTTGCCTGGAAAATTCATGGACAGAGGATCCTGGAGGACCACAGTCCAGGGGATCACACAGAGCCAGTTAACGACTGAGCACACAACACCACTGGGTTCCTTAGTTTTTCTGCTATCATATTTTTTAATCATATTTGTATTGATATGGTTTTAGTTCTTATATATATATATAGTCATTTATATTATATATTAGATTATTGCCTGTGCAAGATGATAGCACATAAATCTATAAACCCTTTTCACAAATTAGGATTTTTTATTCCTCTGTAAGGCAGTTTTTAATTCTTTGTGATGTGTATTATTTAACTGCATTCCCTTGCATTTTCCTCTTAACCAGTTATAAGAATGAAAATGTAAAAGCTTGACTGTTATCAAAATTCCAAATCCTTTTTCTTTTTAATGGTAAGCAATTCAGTACCATTTAAACTATTTTTAACTGATTCCTTAATTCTATCCAAGTGCATCACTTTATACTCAGGAAGATTAAATTTCATATTCCACCTCTGAGGCCATTTGCTTAATCTATCGCGGTTAAGATAAAACAGCTGTAGCCTTTTGTATCTTAACCATTCCCTCTCATTTAGTGGTATATTCAAACTTCCTAATATAAAAGGTTTTCTTCATCGTTAATTAAAAACATTAGCATTCTGATGCATGAGGCTTTGTGGAACGTCATCTTCGCTGAAGTCTTTGGCCCTCTATTTTTAACCCCCTTACTTTCATCCCCTTTTGTTAGTTGGGTACCCTGACACATGCCATGACATTTTGTACAATAATTCATTTTATGAAAAGGTCCAAAAATCTCCAAAAATCCTGACAGTTTCTCATTGGTTCTTCCTTACATAGACCAATTATTACTTCAACTTAAAAAGGAACGAAATTTTTCCTGACATGATTGCCTTTGGTAAATCCATGCTGACTCACTCCTATTAAATTGTACTTCTCCAAATGTATCATTAAGCTCATCCATAAGTATCATCTCAAATTTATTTCCTAATATAGATGTTAGACTTACAGCTCTATAATTTTCAGCCTCTCCTCTCTTTCTTTTTAACCTTCAGACTGGATTCCTTGTTTTCCAGTCTCCTAATACTTCACCACTTAACAAAAGACTTCCGAAAGTAATTAACAGTTCAACGATTTGATTCCTTAACCTCAGACATCATCCATGGGCTAATTTACTATTTTTCTTAACTGCTGCTAAATGTCTTTGCTTCTTTCAGACTCCTGTCTGCACACTCTGGTGCCTCTGTGAGGCCATGTCTGTCCATCACTGCCTGGCAGATTTGGTCTTTTGCTAATTGGCCTTCCTATTCTCTCTCTCTCACTCTCACTCCTGTTGGAATTCCTAAGTTCAGGAGTGTCTTACGTTGTTTGTAGTCAGTGGGTGAATAATGTCAAAGCACTATTTTTCCATCCATCTCCTGTTTTTGGGGTGCTATAATTGCTCCCCGAGACCATCTTATCAGTAAGCATGCTGTTTACTGGTAATGACTTAAGTTGACTCTTGGAACTCTTCACCGTTTCTCTTTTATTGAGTAATATACCGATAGAGGTTTTTTCCAGAACTTTCTAATTATGGATTCTTAAATATTTGAAAATTTAATCTGCTGAAGAATAAATATGTTCTCGCTAACATGTCTCCAGTATGTCTAAAAACTTCCTGTATTTGCAGAGCACCATGGAGCACGTTAAAGAGATATTTGTGCTTCTGTGTCTCTCTGGCCACTCTCTGCTGCTTCCTTCTGCGGTACTCTACACTGTGAAGGCTGTGGAGTCCTGTTTTAGATGGTTAGTGTGGAGAGCTGAAGAACTCTATTATTTTACTCATTTTTGCCTTTTCAGTTACAAAGAAAGAAAGAAGGGTAGTGTCTGTGCCAAATTTTTCGTTAGATCACTAAATCCTCAAAGCAAAATTCTTTGGTAGGTGTTACTCCCAAACTAATAATTTAAAAACAAGTTAACTTGCCCAGTGAAATCCATGCCTGTTTGTCTTTAAGACTTTTCCAATTACATAACTGTGTATATACAGGAGCTTTAAAAAGATCAGCTTCTATGCATTGATGAAATTCTAATCGTGGAAGCCTCAATACTGACTTTTAAGACACCAGATAATCTGAAAACAAATACTAGGAAATAGCAGAGTATAATATAATTTAAAAAAATTCCTACGAGGGGTAAATGTTTTCACAGTACTTTTATTCCCTGGTATAGAACGTAGCTGATGGTTGGGTGGATGGATGGAGTCAAATGAACTTGGTTATAGTGTCCTGACTTTATTGCAGTTGAAATGTATGACTTTAAACAAGTCTCTCAACCTGTTTCTGTATTCTCAGCTGCAAAATGTCTAGCAGTGTTTAGCCTTTCCTTTGAATATGAAGTTCAAATTAATACATGTGAAAAAGCTTTGAAAAGTATCATTAATATTGAGATTTTCTTTGAAATAAAGGTATTAGGCTTTGTTATTGCTGTTTCAGTAGCAAGAAAATATTGGGAAAGGACTAGATGAACTTTTACATTTATTTCAAATTGTTACTGAGGATAATGTCTCATAACTATATATGTGTGTCTGTATTACGTGTGTAATACATGTATTAATGTCGATCAGAGCATAGATCCAAAGTTAGGGCTAGAAAAGGTCTACATGAAATTTTATTTAGAGTAGAAACTTATTATTTGAATTATTTATATTCTTTGTATATTGCCCACTATATTCTTTATTTTTAAAACAATTATTTCTAAAGAATATGCTCTTGAAATGTCCTTTCCAGTGTATAATGTTCTGTGAAGTGCTTAGTGGCATTCACAGCATTTAAAGTAAAGTCAGAGTACACAAGTAATGTACAACCTTTGCTAGTAATACCTAATAGGATTCACTGAAAATATCTGAAGTTTATGTAAACCCACTTAGTTAATTATTTCTGATGGATCTCAAGCCTCAAGAGCCTTCAGTCTCATCTCCTAGCTACATGATCATAGAGAGAATTTTAGAGTGATATTTGATTTTTTCCTTTTCCCAGAAAAAAAACTATCCTCTTTTTGAAGGGAGGCCTTGCTGAGTGCAATTAGCCTGTGTAATTCAGAACCACATGGAAACTTTTTCTAGGCTGCATTCCTCCCTGCTCAAGGTTATACAGGCACGTGACAGGATGGTTGCCTCATCAGCACACAAAACTGTGATCTTATCTGGACCAACATTTGCAGCATTCATGAACTGAATTCTGAAAGTTAAAATAGTTTAGAAACAAAGTTGTGATCTTATCACCCCTGACAACTTCATTTATCAAAATTTTAAGAGAAACAAAAATTATGGAAAGTTATAGTGGTCCAGTATGCTTTTATCAGGTAACTGATGTGGCTTTTTTTAATATACAGACCTTTTATCATCTGTTTAATTCAATATAACTTATGTTTCTTAAAAATTTCTTTGTCCTCCCAGACATATGCTGACCCCAACTAAAGTGCAGGTTTCTAGGGGGAGACGGGTAGGTGTTGACAAGTGCACCTGTTGATGCTGCTTCACCGGTGACTGTCTCCTGAAAGGCATGTAGCGACGAACAGCATCACAGCTCCTTCAGAGTATGAGGAAAATGTAGGTGTCTTCTTTAATTAGCTTTGAAGTTTAGTTCCAGAGACATAAAAATGCATATTACTATTCATTTGTAAATTCATTTATTTCTATTTTTAGCAAGCAAAATTGCCATTTAGCAAGTTTTCCTTGTTTTAAGTTTCTATTTTGAAATAAACTTACAGGAGAGTTACAGAAATAGTACCGGGAGCGCTTCCGTATGGCCTTTCCCCAGCTTCCCCAAGTGTCAGCGTTGTGTCACCGCAGTGCAGCCCCCGAGACAGGCGCTGGCGTCAGCACAGGGGCGTTTCCTGACTCTGTGCTCTCGATTCACACCCCACCAGTCTTTCCAGCCTGCTGCCTTTCTTTTCCACAGTTCAGCGCAGGGATCAGCGCTCCCTTCTGCTGTTGAGTCTCCTTAATCTTCTCCAGTCCACAGCAGTTTTTCAGCTTTTCATTGTCTTACGTGACCTTGGCACTTGTAAAGAATATGAATCCGTTATGTTTCAGAATATTTCTTAATTTGCATTAGACTGATGTTTACTCATGACTCGGTTGAGGATCTTTACGAATTCCTCAGACTAGGTACGGAGTGTATCGAGGGTTGTTGTTGTTGTTTGGTTGCTAAGTTGTGTCTAGCTCTTTGCTACCCCATGGAGTGCAGCGCACCAGGCTTCCTTGTCCTTCACTGTCTCCTGGAGTTTTGCTCAAACTCATTTCCATGGAGTTGGTGATGCTATCTAACTGTCTCATCCTTTACCACCCCTTCTCCTCTTGCCCTCAGTCTTTCCCTGCATCAGGGTCTTTTCCAGTGAGTCAGTTCTTCGTATCAGATGACCAAAGTATTGCAGCTTCAGTCCTTCCAGTGAATATTTAGAGTGCATTTCCTTTACAATTGACTGGTTTGATCTTTGTGCAGTCCAGGGGACTCTCAAGAGTCTTCTCCAGCACCACAATTTGAAAGCATCAATTCTTCGGCACTCAGCCTGCTTTATAGTCCAACTCTCACAACTGTACACGACTACTGGAAAAACCTAACTTTGACTATACTTGCCTTCATTGGCGAATGATGCCTCTGCTTTTTAATATGCTGTCGAGGTTTGTCATAGCTTTTCTTCCAAGGAGCAAGCGTCTTTTAATTTTAAGGGTATATTAGGAGTAATGATGTAACCTGGACCAGTTGAGTAAGATGGCATCTCTATATTTCTCTACCACAAGCTTGCTATCCCTCCCTTATTAATTAATACATATCTCAGGGCAGATGCATTCAAATTATGCAAATAGCCTGTTTTCCCTAAGTATTTACCCACTAATTTTGACATTCATTAGTGGATCTTGACTACAGCAAGATCTGTGGTGTTCTAATGGTCATTTTCTCTTTTCCTCATTTCTTCTACATTTAATTGGAATTTTTCTGTAAGGTGTATCTGTTCCTTCCCTACCAATTATTTTTTGCTCTATTAATTTTTACCAGTATGGTCTCATCTTACTCTGTGGTTTATAATCATGTTTCATTGTTATTTATTTTCTTGCTCAAACTGCTTCAACTTTGGCCATTGCAGATTCGTTCGGGGGGCTCCTGTGCCCTCTCACATGCCCCCACCCTTCTATCAGCATCCGTTTACTTTCTGGCACCAAAATGTGCTCCATGTTCATCTGGTAGTGGAATCAATCTCTTTTTAGGAGTCTTGGTTCCTTTTACTGGAGAAGGTACTTAGAAAACAAGACACAGCCGCTGGATGCACGCCTTGCTTCTGCATACTGTTTACTTGTTGGTCTGGTCTTAGGAGACAGAACTAGGAAATGGGTGGGTGCACGCTAACCCCTCCATTTCTATAAATATTCATCATTTTCTTTGTCTAAAACATAAATCATCTTAGCTATAAAACCCTTAGAAGAGAAAGTATAAACAAATTTTTGTGACTGTTGATTAAGGAGTAGTTTCTTGAATATGACACTAAACCATGGGAAATTAAAAAAAAAATAGATGAGTTGGGCTTTATCAAAATTGTTGGGGGAAAAAAAATGTGCCTTAAAGTACATCATCAAGAAGATGAAAGCAAAACCTACGAAATGGGAGAAAAACTGAAATCTATCTGATAATAAGCTTGTATTCAGTATATGTAAGGAACTCTTTTAATTCAAGGCAAATAACTTGATTAAAAAATGAGAAAAGAATCTGAATAGCCATTTCTCCAAAAAAGATATGTAAATGGCCAGTGAGCACATGAAAAGATACCCAGCATCGTTACTTGTGGAGGAAATGCAAATCAAAACATCATAGAGTGAAAGTGAAAGTCAGTCATGTCTGACTCTTGGCGACCCCATGGGCTACACAGTCCATGGAGTTCTCCAGGCCAGAATATGGAGTGGGTAGCTTTTCCCTTCTCAAGAGGACCTTCCCAACCCAGGGGTCGAACCCAGGTCTCCCACATTATAGGCAGATTCTTTACCAACTAAGGCGCCACAAGGGAAGCCCAAGAATGCTGGAGTGGTAGCCTGTCCCTTCTCAAGAGAACCTTCCCAACCCAGGGATCGAACCCAGGTCTCCCACATTATAGGCAGATTCTTTACCAACTAAGCCACAAGGGAAGCCCAAGAATGCTGGAGTGGTAGCCTATCCCTTCTCCAGCAGATCTTCCTGACCCAGGAAGTTTTTGAAATATTTGCCTCTTTTTCGCTTGGACTACTATCGAGAATTTTTTATGTTAATGTATTTTGATATAAGACCTTTGTCAGATATATGTCAAACACTTTCTCTGAGGTGGTAACTCTTTCTTTCCTCTTAACAGTGTCTTTCGTAGAGGAAAAGTTCTTTTATGGTTTGCATTTTTGTAACAGTAGGTAAAAACTCTTTGTCTAACATAAGTTACCAAGATTAACTCCTGTGTTTTCTTCTAGAATCTTAATGTTTTTGTATTTTATATTTAGATTTATGGTGTATTCTGAGTCAAGTTTGTATAACATGAGATATAGGTTAAGATGCTCTGGTGTCTTTCATATAGGTGTCATTTTTCAGGCAGTCTTTGGTGAAAACAGAATCTTTGTAGAATTGCGTTTGCATTTCTGTTAAAGCAGGCAGTGATGTTTCTTTAATCTCATTTGGTTCCTTTCTATTACCATAGCAATTTCAAAAGAAGCACACATGGGTTTAAAATTCTATCCTGAGAGTCCCATAAGTGGACACAGTGTTTCCCTTCAGTGTTGTGCGCCACATCACTTCAATGGGCTGAGACCTGATAGGAACTTGATCCGTCAGTGTCTTGTCCTGCCCTTGACTGACTTCCTGAGGACAGCTTACTGTGCCTGGTGATTGTTTTAACCAGTCACTCAAAACTCTTATGAACAAGTAAAACGAGATATGCACATTTACATTCAGAATATAGTAAGCAGAAATTCTTATTTCTTAATCCTTTATATTAATGAGTAAGAAGAGGCTTTTACTTTTTGCTTATGATTCTTCTCTGGTTAGCTTTGCCATCATTTTAAACATTACTCACCAGTTTTATATGTTGTATTCATCATGTTTTTCTTACTACCTAAGAATTCCACTTTAAAAAATTTTGTTCTATCAGCTCACACCCATTAGGATGACTGCTATATAAAAAAGAAAAACAGAAAGAAAAGAAAAGAACAAAGATTTGCCAGCATGTAGAGAAATTGAAACCTTTATGCACTGTTGGTGAGAATATAAATTGGTACATTTGCTATGGAAACAATATAGTTGTTTCTCAAAAGATTTTAAATAAAGCTACCATAAAGCAGCCAAGGAAGTAAAAGCAGATGTCACGGTATTTGTAAACTCACATTTATAGCAGAATTATTCACAGTGGGCAAATGGTAGAAACAACTCAAATGTCCATTAATGAATGAATACATAAAGAAAATGTGATCCATCCATATGGTGGAATATTGTCCAGCCTTGAAAAAGAAGGAAATTCTGACTCAGGCTACAACATGGATGAATCTTGAGGACATTACACTCATTGAAATAACAAAGTCACAAAAGACACATACTGTAGGACTGCAGTTACATGAGGTCCTAGACTAGTTAAGCTTATGTAGATACAAGAATAGGATGGTGGTTGCCAGGGGCTGTGGGGCAGGAGGGTGGGCAACATTGTTTAGCAGGTGTAGAGTTTCACTGTTACAGTAACATGGAAAATTCTGGAGGTTGATCATGTAACAGTGTGAATGTGCTTAGCCCTACTGAACTGTACACTCAAAAATGGCTAACATGACAAATTGTGTATTATGTGTATTTTACAACAGTTAATTTTTTTTAAATTATAAGTAAAAACTCCTAGTTACCCTTGTCTTACATATTTTCTGCACATACCCATATTCAGTTCAGTTCAGCTAGAAAATACTAAATAGGTGTTTCTGTTGGTGAGGTATCATTAGGGAATGCTGGGCTTCCTAGGTGGCTTGTTGTTGTTGAGTCACTATGTTGTGTCAAGCTCTTTTGCCACCCCATGAACCATATCCTGCCAGGCTCCTCTGTCCATGGGATTTCCCAGGCAAGAATACTGGAGTAGGTTGCCATTTCCTTCTCCAGGGAATCTTCCTGACCCAGGGAATGAACCCAGGTCTCCTGCACTGGCGGGCAGATTCTTTACCACTGAGTTACAGGGAAGCACTTAAGCCCAGGTAGCTTCAGTTCAGTTCAGTTGCTCAGTCGTGTCCAACTCTTTGCAACCCCGTGAATTGCAGCCAGGCCTCCTGTCCATCACCAACTCCCAGAGTTCACTCAAACTCACGTCCATCGAGTCGGTGATGCCATCCAGCCATCTCATCCTCTGTTGTCCCCTTCTCCTCCTGCCCCCAATCCCTCCCAGCATCAGAGTCTTTTCCAATGAGTCAACTCTTCGCATGAGGTGGCCAAAGTACTGGAGTTTCAGCTTTAGCATCATTCCTTCCAAAGAACACCCAGGACTGATCTTTAGAATGGACTGGTTGGATCTCCTTGCAGTCCAAGGGACTCTCAAGAGTCTTCTCCAACACCACAGTTCTAAAGCATCAATTCTTCGGCACTGAGCTTTCTTCACAGTCCAACTCTCACATCCATACATGACCACTGGAAAAACCATAGCCTCAACTAGATGGACCTTTGTTGGCAAAGTAATATGTCTGCTTTTCAATATGCTATCTAGGTTGGTGATAACTTTTCTTCTAAGGAGCAAGCGTTTTTTAATTTCATGGCTGCAGTCACCATCTGCAGTGATTTTGGAGCCCCAAAAAATTAAATCAGCCACTGTTTCCCCATCTATTTCCCATGAAGTGATGGGACCAGATGCCATGATCTTCATTTTCTGAATGTTGAGCTTTAAGCCAACTTTTTCACTCTCCTCTTTTACTTTCATCAAGAGGCTTTTTAGTTCCTCTTCACTTTCTGCCATAAGGGTGGTGTCATCTGCATATCTGAGGTTATTGATTGATATTTCTTCCAGCAATCTTGATTCCAGCTTGTGCTTCCTCCAGTCCTGGGTTTCTTATGATGTACTCTGCGTATAAGTTAAATAAGCAGGGTGACAGTATACAGCCTTGACATACTCCTTTTCCTATTTGGAACCAGTCTGTTGTTCCATGTCCAGTTCCAACTGGTGCTTCCTGACCTGCATATAGGTTTCTCAAGAGGCAGGTCAGGTGGTCTGGTATTCTCATCTCTTTCAGAATTTTCCACAGTTTGTTGTGATCCACACAGTCAAAGGCTTTGGCATAGTCAATAAAGCAGAAATCGACGTTTTTCTGGAACTATCTTGCCTTTTCGATGATCCCGCGGATGTTTGCAATTTGATCTCTGGTTCCTCTGCCTTGTTTAAAACCAGCTTGAACATCTGGAAGTTCATGGTTCACGTATTGCTGAAGCCTGGCTTGGAGAATTTTGAGCATTACTTTACTAGCATATGAGATGAGTGCAATTGTGTGTGCAGGTAGCTTAGAAACTATTAAATAGGTGTTTCTGTTGGTGAGGGGTCATTAGGGAAATGGGGGCTTCCTTGCCTTGAAATTCCATGGACAGAGGAGCCTGGTGGTCTTCATCATGGGGTTGCGAAGAGTCAGACATGACTGAGCACGCATGCACACATTAGGCAAGGGAGTTGATTGGGATGGAGAAAATGAAAATTGGAAAGTTAATACAGAAATTATACTAATGGGTTGGAGACTCTGAAATTAAATAGACCAAAAAGATGTTATGTGATACATGCTAATCAGGATTTGAAATATATAAATTGATTGAATAAATTTGCAGTTTGTATATTCAAGAAAAATAGGAAGGAACAAAATATTTTAGCTTATAGACATGCTTGTACTTCCTTATTTTTTCCCTTTTTTCTAAGTAAAATTAAAAGCAAATATATTCTTGTGATAGATGAAGTTCCATCATAATAGAGTAGTCACTTACGTCACCTAGTAGCTTTTATTGCAGCAGGATATAGCATAGCCTCAACTAGATGAAGCAGTGGTTGTGACGGCTGGCCTAGATCCTTCTTACAGCGCTCTGCTCAGACAGTTCACTCTTGCCACAGCCATGAGTGCACTTGTGAGGAGCTTGCCAGTGTGATTGGCAGAGGTATTCTTTCATTTTGTGAAAAATCGTAATTTTGATGCATGCTTAAAATAAAAACCTGGCATAAGTGACTTCCTGTTTATAAAGGAAAAGGCAAGGCTCCTTTGCAATTAGTGTATATTTTTAACATTGAATCGAATATAAAATTTAATTTTCTTTCTACTGAGAGAGAACTGTTTTTTAAGGAACTGCCTTTCAGGATTTCCTCCACATTAGCTGTCTGGCTCACTAAGTTAGAAAGAACTATAATTAATAGTGGTTTCTTTCCAGATATTGCCAAGGTCAGATTTGGATTCTGTTAGCTTAAACAGAATCTGTATCTCAAAGGGATGAAATAGATCCTTTTGCATCTTGGAGTAACGTTTATGTCGGTTAATCTCTTTTGGTGATAAATGTCTTGGAGTAATTAAATAAGTTAATATTTGTAAAGTACTTAAAGTAAGGCCTAGCATATGTGAAGTGCTTTGTATGTATTTAATTAATAAAATGTTGAACTGCAGTTACTGTGTGTCTTCTAGGTTCTTTCTAATTGTGCCAGTAGGGGTTGCTCTTGAGTGATGAGAGTCGGTGTTCTGAGTTGCATTTGATGTGAACATAGTGCCCTGCATCTCTTGCGTATTCACATGCATATGTACCCTGTTCTGCTGATTAGAAGCAAAGGCTGCTTCTAATAAAGGGTTTACTTGCTTCAAAGACTTGATTGGTGTAAAATGACAGGAGACATGAACATTCCCAGGTAGCTCCTTCTCCTGAAACTTTAGAATACTGTTTGGTGATATTACAGTTGGTTTCACCTAAAGCTTCTTTTTTTTTCTTTAAAAAGTAGCACCCTCATGACATTTCCCTCTTATCAGCCAGTTACGTATCATAGTTTAACATTCTTTATCTTTGTAACTAAATATTTATTGACTCTGTTGATATTTTTATAGAGCATCCAGTCAACACTGAACTGTAGTGCCTCGTGTTTTACAAATAATCAATGGGTAGGATTACGTTTGTTAGATTAAAGTTGATATTCACAGCAAACTTTGCATTGAAATGAAGGGCAGAATAGGTCCCGTGTGTGGTCCCTCTTGAGCGAATTTAATTGTGTTGCTATTTATTGACTTGTAAGCACTCTTGCTACTAAAACCAGTGTTGGAAATATAGTTTGCTACAGGGATGGAAAGGTGGCTGTAAGTTTTGCACCTCAAGTGTCAACGAAGATCATTTATCTGAAGTGCAGGAAGGCAGGCTGAAGTGTACTTGACTCTGTGAGAAGTGAGCAGTTAGAGAGGTGGGAAGAGGAGACAGGCTGCAAGCGAGAGGCAGAAGTGGCCCTTTGGGTCAGTGAAGGGGATTATGAGGGGGTGGAGTGGAAAGGGCGGACTGCTGAGAACATGCAGGGAAATGCAAAGAATCAAGAGAAATACAGCAGGAACAGCTAGTTAGGAGTGGCTGAGTGACACTTGGAAGGGTTTTTTGTTTGTTTGCTTTAATGTTATTCTTATGTATCTTTTGTCCATATTTCTAGCCTTTTTCCCCTGTATGTAATGAAAAAAAGTTTTTTGTGACTTTTGCTTTGAGATCTCATGAATCTTTTACCAGTCAAAGAAGCAGTTTTGATTTTAGATATCATTCTGTAATAGCATTTAACAGTTTCTTTTTTTTACCCCAATTTCTCTCTCTGTGTCTATGAAAATGTGTTAGAAAGACATTTTAAAGGTGTTTTATGCTCCATTTGAGCATATAAAACTTTCAGACATCTTTTTTTATCTTGAAAAAGACATTGGCATCCAAGGTTACATATTTTTATTATTTATGGCAGGATCAGTTTGGGTATGTTCATCATCTAGGCATTAAGATGTCAAGATATTCACCTGTTACCTTAATATGTATAATCATTTTCACTCAACATATAAGAAACAATAGTTTATCATCATGATGCAGATAAAACTCAATGTGCTTGACCTAAAGGTTTTGAGTTAGACCCGAAGGTCTGACATGTTAACTCACGCAAGCAGTCTGTGTACTCTTTGTATTTGGTTAGACTCCACTTTTGTGTGCTTAGGGAATTACCGTGGCCCTTCTGAGTGAGCTTCCCCACAGTGAAAGCCAAGACCATCCTCCTCACCACTCTTCCTACCTCCTGAGCAGACAGGTGTTCCTGTAAGGTCTCCTCAGGGGTAGGGCTCTTTCTTTATGTCTTAAGTCAGCCACAGGTAGGGTCCTAATCTCTGGTATGAATCCCCAGGGAAAACCCCAATCCATAGAATGCTAAGCAATAGTGATGCGAAGATTACAGGTAAAGGGTTTTACCCTGTAAATCAGATTAGCAAGGCAGCAACCAGTTAAGGTACTCGAACCTTTCTCTAATAGTTCCAAATTATCGATGAAAATCATTTTCACTGTATCTGGTGATGACTTCTGAATCATATAGAAAAGTTGAATCATTAACCTTTATAACTGTTTTTAATGGGGAAGGTCTTGTAAACTTCGTGGAGTTCATGACATTGATATTCTGCTTCCTTAGTGTGTTACAGAACACATTTTAAGTTCTGAAGTGACTAGAAATTTTGTTTGAGGATTCATAACTACTCTTACGTTGAGACCTTATGTTTGGACTGTCACCGAAAAGTGTTGGGCTTTCTCCATCCACGATGTACCCCAGAGCACCACAGTGGGTCTCAGAGCTACGACAGGGAGCAACACAAGCCTGCCCTGGTAGAAATGTTGTATTTAAGTGGGTGATAGATTCTCACCAAACAACCACACACAAAAAATGCTGAAATGCTATAAAGAAAACATCAAAGATGCTCTGGGAGGTGGTCTGTGTAAGGCACCCGGGGATCCTGTGCGGAGCTCAGGCCCAAAGGACACTTAGGCAGTGGAATGTGGAAGGGCCCAGGAAAGAGGGAAATGGCAAATTTAAGAAACTGTTGGAAGTCAGTATGTTGTAATAATACTTTTCTAGTTGTATGTAATCTTACTATGTCTCTTTCACAATAAGTTTTTTCTGCTGTCTAGAACATAGGAAAGATTTAAGAAGCAGCACTGAATTAATTTCATTTTATTATACATAACTGACCATATTATATATACTAGTAACAATTTCATGTGAACTCTCACTATCAGATTACTAGGCCATTTTCAACAGTATCAGCTTATCTAATTTCTGGAACAGCCCGACGCTCCTGTTATCCCCGGTGTAATGTGAGGGGGAAATGAAGTGGAGGAAGTGACCCAAACATGCGAGGCTCGTGGCGCCCTGTGATGCCGGCGCTGGCTTCAGTGCAGCCACTGTTACGCGGCTGTTTTACACTGGATAATTGGCTATGGCATATGTAGTACGTGGGTTAAATGTCACCATCCCAGAAGTGTTTTTTCAGGCACGGTTTGATCGCAGAAGCAGGACCATTTTTAGTGTTACAGAATAAGAGATTTATTATAAAGATTAGACCTTTCCTAATTGTAGGAGTTAAAACCTTGAAAGTGGTCCTAATGGAATGAATTCCATTGTATATGTGAAAATCTACTTTAAACCCAGTTTTAAATGTGTCTGCCGTATTTTATAGAGAGCATGTGTTGGATTTTCTTGGCAAAATATTGCTTTTTGATATACTGGGGAGATAGTTAAATCAAAGACCAAATCAAGTTTTAAAAATTTAAAGATGCAGCTGGAATTATTCCTTAAAATTTCACCTGCTCTCCCGTATGGACTGTGGGAAAATGTGGTATATTTGTGAAGACTGTACCTGCTAGACCTGATAGCATTCTGCTCCACAGGTGCACAGCTTATCTGCTATCTTATTATCTGCATAGTACTCATATTCAGAACTTGCATTGTGTGTTTCATGAATAGGTTGCCATTTTAATTCATTTCTTTTAACCCATTCCAGTAATTTTGCTGTTTGCCTACGAATGGGCCACATATAGTTCAAAACTGCTTCCTTTCTCCTTTGGCTCCCTTACAGTCTTTGACCTTAGAGTGCACTCACTTAGTGTGTCCGTGCAGTGATCATTGTTATTCTGTCTTTCCACAGACATGGTGAGGTCATTCCCAAGCATAACGCTTTCAGCACAAATAGGTTACTTCTGTGAAGAGTGTGCATTTTGGACCTCAGTACTAATCTAACTAATTTTCATCATATATGCTTATTAAAAATCTCAAATTTAGACTTTCTCAGTCTGCTGTCTTTGGGTTGGTTTCCAGGTAGTCTTTATTAGAGTGCTTCTTCTACCTAATTCTTGACTGACTGTGATATTAACCTCTTGTAATTAAGAGGCTCTGTCTGTTTGACACACAGTATGCCCTTTTAGTTTATCTTAATTTTTTTTAACCTCTCATCATTTTTAAAAAAAATTCCCCATTTACTCATGTGCCACTGCTTTGGTGCCTTTCAGATGTTAAGTGCTGTCCATTTATCCTTAGTAACCATGCTGAATTTTTCTGTCCTTTTTAATATTTAGGTTTTATTGGATGAATGTAGATTGCACCTTCTCTTAACTGTGTCTTAAATAATTGCCACTTAAGGGAATTAAGAACTACACGGGAAGGAAAATGCTGAGCCATGGACTAAGCAGAGGGAGAAAACGTTCCCACTGGGTCCAATTTCCTAAGAAGGACCATCAGGCTCGTCGCGGGGGCCTGGAATGATGGTCTGAATGACCTCTAGGAAATGATAAGTTCACAGAGGAACTTGCCTGTGTTTGCACCAAGGAAAAGAGGGCTGAGTGGTTGTCACCCCACTAAAGACACAGCCCACTCCCTCGTCCTTGGCTGAGTTACTGAAGCACAAGGAAAGAAAAGAACCATTTAGGCCACGGGGAAGAGTTGACGTGGTGGGATGAGAGACGACCCCAGGTTTGATAAAAGCTGGTGCAGGGGTGCTTCGGATCCAGGAGGATCTTAAATCCTGAACGTGTACTTTTGATCATGTATTATCTGTTTGTTACCTTAGGACCAAGGTCTGTTGCTTGTAATATGTAGACGTTTATCTAAATACACACCTGAAGCATCTTTTAGATTGTCACACTCCAAATTTCTCTTATACTGTTTTTTATTCTGTAATCTGGACTCTTGAAAGTGAAAATATTGGAACACTAGCATTGATCTTTGTTACTGTAATCAGATCTTTATATGTTGACAGATGATCACTCTGATGTTTTCCATTTAAAAACGAAGTGTAACATAACAAGAAGGTGCTTTAGATATAATGAGGTTCAGCAGTTCGATAATAATCTGACAGCAGAAGACCACTATGGAACTGTTAAAACAATTAGTTGTGTTTTCGAGTCTTTTATTTATCAACCACAGACACTTAATAATTGAAGTGTGAAGGAGAAAGGCAAAGAGGTAGATGTCAAATAATTAATAAGAAAGACATTATATCTTTGTTCTAAAAATACTCACATGAATTGCATTTTTATTTCAAATTCTTACATAGTCAAGTAATGATGGAGACAAACTTCATAATATTTATGTAACCTCAGGGTTACATAAGACTTGAAAAACAGACCCAGAAGGGGGGAAAAGTAAACAAAGTTTCACAATCAATTATGAAAAAATATTTGCAACACATAAGACAGAGAATTAATACACAATTAAATAGTATTCTCATAGACAGCCGCTACTCCTAATTTACAGAAGGTGAAAGGGAAGTCGCCCAGTCGTGTCTGACTCTTTGCGACACCATGGGCTGTAGCCTACCAGGCTCCTCAGTCCACGGAATTTTCCAGGCAAGATTAGTGGAGTGGGTTGCCATTACAGAAAGCTCCCTAAAATGGATTTTTGTAAAAAGACAAATTTGAATAGATTTTATAATGCAGATTATGCTAAGTACATGCAAAGATGTTTGACCTCGCTGGTTGTCTATAGCAGAACCATACAATGCCAGTTTTTATGCACTGGTAAGAACGTGAAGGGTTAAGAATGACCAGTGATGGAGCATTTGTTGGGAAATTGGAAATCCTACATATTATTGAGGGAGAGTGAGTTGGTAAAACTTGGAGAAAGTAAGTTAGACCAACTTTTAAATTTAATTTAAAAAAGATTTTTAATTTTATATCGGAGTGTAGTTGATTTACAGTGTTGTGTTAGTTTCACATGTTCAGCAAAGTGATTCAGGTATACATATACATGTATCTGTTCTTTTTCAGATTCTTTTCTCATTTAGGTTATTACAGAGTATTGAGCAGAGTTCCCTGTGCTACACAGTGGGTCCTGTTGATTGTCTATTTTATATAGTGGTGTGTATTATCTGTTATATATATATGTTATTATCTATTATATATAGTAGTATATATTATTGTATAGTAGTGTGTATATATTAATCCCAAACTCCTAATTTCAGATTAAAATGCGCATGCCATTTTGACTCAGCAGTTTTACTGTTAAGCATCCGTCTTGTGGAATAAATATCTTCCAGTGTCAGGATACTTTGTTGTAACCGCTGAGAACTGGAAACCTTGCCAGTGCCCATCAGGAGGGGATTGTTCATACAGTGGGCAGATACGTGGTTGTTAAAAATGACCTGCGTATATATGTATTGACCTAACTGTGATAGGTGTTTAGATGCAAAAAGCAAGTTGCAAGGTAACATGCCTGCCAGGACTATTCCTTTCTTAAAAGGGGGTGAGAGTAAGGTAGAGAGGGGGTAGTCCCTGCATTTATATTTGTATGAGCATAAAGAATCATGCAGATAATCTACATCAAACTGTTAATGTTGCCCATCTCAGAGGTAAGTTTAGATGGTGCCCGGGTACTGTGCATTTTCTACTTTATGTAAATGGCTTTTTTTTTTTCATGACAAACACATATTCAGTAATTGAGAGCTTCTAAAAGATGTTAAAATGGCATGCTGAGAATGTCCCCAGTTTTATTTTTTTAATGTATGTAGTGTTTAGAAACAGAGAAAGCAATGTCACCCCACTCCAGTACTCTTGCCTGGAAAATCCCATGGACAGAGGAGCCTGGAAGGCTGCAGTCCATGGGGTCGCTAGGGTCGGACACAACTGAATGGCTTCACTTTCACTTTTCATTTTCATGCATTGGAGAAGGAAGTGGCAACCCACTCCAGTGTTCTTGCCTGGAGAATCCCAGGGACAGGGGAGCCTGGTGGGCTTCCGTCTATGGGATTGTACAAGGTCGGACACAGCTGAAGTGACTTAGCAGCAGCAGCAGTAACAGCAGCAGCAGTGTTTAGAAAAAATGATGGACCTACAAGTGCAAGCTTTTCTGTATTTTCTATAATATGTTGTTTCTAACAATCAAAAAAGAAAGTGACAAATGTTACTGTGAAACTATTCTAAAGACGTCAATAATCAAAATTAAGGAAATAGACCCCTGTTCTCTAGTTACATCCAGATTGCCCCTGTGGATTCAGGGGTAAAGGCTATAGTCTAGTGGTGAGATACACTGGGTCTAGCCAGCTCTGCTGCTTCCTCGCTGTGTGATCTTGGGAACATTGGCCCACATCGGTCACCTTCAGGTTTCCCATGTTTCAAATGGGGTTAGAAATCTATCCAGTCATGGGTATCATGAAAATTTGCTTGTTAAATTACATAAAGTCTCCTTTGAGGTGCTTTTCATATAGGGCTTGCCAATTAAGCCATCTGCTTTCCCCTTAAGATTTTGAATATCAGGAGAAATATGAGTCAACTTGTCAGATTAGAGGAGAGAGTTGTGGATAGAACATGTGTGACCCCCCACCTGTGTGGGGGTTGGCATCGTGAGAGAGCAGACAGTGACCGCTAGTCACAACTAGAACATAAAATAGCAGTGGGGCTGCCTCCTTGAAGTGAAGAACGCTCGGGACCAAGGGTGACCCACAGAGGAAGTGAGCTCAGTGGGGTGTGGGTGTTGGAAAGCCTCCCTGGGGGCTCATGGTGCTTAAGGACATTCTGTCTACATGGACCCACCTTCCTGAAACAAGAGCTTTTGATAGGTTTCCTCACTCTCAGTCCATTGATTGAGAGATTGGGATGGTAGTCCAGACATGGAAAGTGAAAGTGTTAATCACTCAGTCTTGTCTGACTCTTTAGCAACCCCATGGGCTGTAGCCCACCAGGCTCCTTTGCCCATGGAATTCTCCAGGCAGGAATACTGGAGTAGGTTGCCATTGCCTTCTCCAGGGGATCTTCCCAACACAGGTATTGAACCTGGATCTCCTGCACTGCAGGTAGATTCTCTACCATCTGAGCCACCAGGGAAGCCTCTGGCATGAAGGGGAAAACAAAAGCAAATACACACTCAGATATAATCAAGCACGCACATGTACTGTAATGGATTGGTAAGCAAATACTTGACTATCTCAAAGCAAGTAGGGTTGTAATGAATCAGGGTAAATCAGAGTTGTTCAGAGTGCTGTTAAATAGGGTAAGCATTATTCCTTCTTTAAATTATTCCTTCTGTAAGTGATGAATGACGGTACTGGGATTTTTCCCCGTCTTTTATTTCCTATTACATGAAGCCTATGTTTGATGGTATCAATGTAGAGCTACATCAAAGTTGCTTTTAGAAGAGAACATACACAGCCTTTAAGCTGAGAGAAGAGCAAAACTCCCCCTGAACAGTGGCTGTGGTGATGCTTATTGGTGATTATTTTTTGATGATTTTGTTTGCTTATTTTTGGCTGTGCTGCGTCTTTGTTGCCGCGTGGCCTTTTCGTTGCAGTAGCTGGGGTTCTCACGGCAGTGGCCCCTCTTGCTGCGGTCCGGGCTCAGAGCACAGGCCCAGTAATTGTGGCCCGTGGGCTTGGTTCCTCCGTGGCATGTGGAGTCTTCCCGGATCAGGGATCACACCCGTGTCTCCTGCGTTTACAGGTGGATTCTTCACCACTGAACCACCAGGAGAGCCCCTATTGGTAATTATTTTATTTCTTCATTAAAAAAAAAAAAGGCAAAGCTATTCCAGAGCTCATATCACTTCCTGCCTCTTAAACAGATTTTTTTCATATGGATAGTGTTAGAATGGAACCCTTCAGCCTAAACCAAATCACCTCCATTTCTGGGTGTGGGTGCTCCATAGGGCTGATGAGCAGTGAGGTTATATGATATTTTTAGTAGAATCTACAGAGAAAATAGAGATTGTGCTTTTATGTCCACCCAAATCCTCTTCCACATATTTTCCCTGCAAAGCGACTTTTTGAAGCTGTGAAAGGGTACTGAAGCCTCATGATGTTTGTTTCCATAGAAAAGTTCAGACTGTCACACTTGTCTGTGAGAACACTTCTTGATCTTGGATGATCTAGAAAGATTTCACTTTTCTGTTTGTCTTTTGTCTTGGTTGAAGTCCTGGTGACACACGTGGGGGAACAGCCGGGAAATGTATATTCCTCCATCATGGATGTGGGGTCAGAGTCTAAACAGGACACAGGAGTAGGATGCTCAGCACCTTGCCTTTAAACAGAACCTTTAAACCTTTAAGCCTTCAAACCTTGGCTATTTTGTAAAAATCTTTCTAGCCTTTCTAACCTGAAGGAGTATTAAAAAAGAGAAAGAGAAAAGAACAAAACTAAAAAGAAAGAAAAGGTGGTCATTTGAGAATATGCTTTTATAAGGCGCCTGATGTTTGATCCCAAAGCATGTCTTGGCTGGTCACTGCTGGCCAGGGTGACCTGGTCGCGTGTTTGCTCTGATGGTGAAGTGAGCACCCAAAGTCTCCGGAGCTGTCTAGCTATTCTGTGACACCCATGCTTTCCCCAGCAAGTTTCAGGGCAGTGCCAAAGACTTATTGATGTATTTAGGGTTATTTTGACATTTTTCCTTCTTCCAGTTTCTTCTGAGAACCATCCTCTTTTTGGCGAGTGACTAAATCTTAGACCCTATTGTGAATTTATTTTAGAGGTCTTCCTCATTCTACCCCCAAAGCAGTCACTGTGGAAATCTTAAGTTCTAGCAGTTGCATCTACTGCAGAAGTCAATTTACATTAGAATTATTTCCATCAAAAGGGTCATTTTTAGCCCAAAGTCGTGTAACTCTAGTAAAGTGATATTTTCCTAAGAATTTTGATTTTTCTTACACTGAGTAATCTAGAGATTGAAAATACAGATATCACTGAAAGAATGACAAGTGTAAACTCGTTGCTCTCCACAGCTGACTTTTGGGTCTTATAGTAATGGGGCTTTCAGCACACTGGGGTTCTCTTCCTTGCAGCTGTTACTTTATGTATTGAGCATTCATTTTCCATCTGCAGATTGAGTTATTTGTCTGAGTCACTGCCCTGCTGGAATTTCAGAGTACTTTTGAAGGGAACTAGACCATGAAAACACAGGTTGTTTGTCCTCCCTAGAGGGATAGTCATGGATATACTAATGAACAAATTTGCAGATAGAAGTTATACTTTGCTACTTGAATTATCAAATTCAGGATATTGAGAGAGAGTTTAGTCTTGAATTTAGGCTTCCCTTGTGGCTCATCTGGTAAAGAATCCACCTGCAGTGTGGGAGACCTGGGTTCGTGCCCTTGGATGGGAAGGTCCCCTGGAGAACGGAGCGGCTACCAACTACAGTATTCTGTCCTGGAGAATTCCATGGACTGTATAGTCCATGGGGGTCACAAAGAGTTGGATATGACTGAGTGACTTTGACTTTCATGAGTCTTCAGTTCACCTAAGTTAATCAATATATCAGGCTGTTCAATAACACTGACCCATGACTACAAAGCCAAGAGTTTGTGTTGGGAGAACCAGAAGGTACACCGTGAAGTGACTGGAACGAGGTGCTTGGTGTGTGAGCTGGGCGTCCCCAGAGCGTGTCATCAGGGCCGAGGGTGCTGCCCGTGTGCCCTGCGGGTGGTGTGGGTTAGAGGGGGAGTCACGTCTGCAGAGACTTCCGGGAGCATTTCACCGCGTGAAGTGCCACTGGTTCTCCCCAGTGGCTTTCCGCTTTCTTTTAAACCTTTGTAGGGTTGTGCTTGATATTATGTGTGTCTCTTCTGGGAGCATGTAGATTGCTAATAGAAGTAAAATGGGATGCTGTAATGGAATAAAAATTTTCCCACTTAGTATGTTACCTAAAGTTTGAAAAAAGATTGTGTGTGTGTGTGTGTGTGTGTGTGTGTGTGTGTGTAAAATCCATATCATTGTAGCAGTGGGGCCTGGGAGGTGTGCATAATGTTTAGTTCTGAGGGCTGCAGTGCTCCGTGATATTCACGGCCCACCAAAGGCACCGCCTCGAAATGGGAGCTTCTTGGCTTTTGTATTCTTTTGTATTCTTTTTTTAATTTAAAAAGTGTGTTAATTTACATTGATTTCTAAATTTGTTATGGAATCCTGGTCTGAGAAATACAGTTCATCACTGACTGTTCTATTAGCTGACAGCCATTGATAAAGCATTTGTGCACAAAGTGCCAGAAAAGGTTAATATTTATTGATTTTTATGGTGCTACAACCATGGAGTTTTGCCATCAAAGATGTATGGCCACCAGTACTGGAATGTGTAAAACTGCAGAAGGCACACAGATTTTATTATAACCTATGCCAGTATTCAAGATTTAAAAAATGACAGATATTTAACAAAAAGCTTGAATGTATAACTACTCTGAACCTGTGACTTGAATTTCATATTTTAACATGAAATGCAAGAGCACTTAAAAACTAAAAATTAATCCTTGCTTTGCAAACAGCAATCACATTTAGCCTTTTCTTCCACTTAACTATATGCTATTGATCCGAGAAGATACCCGAGCAAGTGATAGCTGAAATTATGAGCAATAAAGGGCTTGCTTCTTTCACAAAAAAGTATGTAATTAGCAGTGAAGAGGGGAAAGCCTGTGTTTAGTTTTAAAGGAGTTTCAAAGAATCAGTTTGAGCACCACACCAGTATTCAGATGAAGCCAAGGAACAGCCAAAGAACAATCGCAGCTCGTGGGTAGAAGCGAGGCGGGCTCACAGTTTTCTCGTCTGTCTCCATCTGTATAGTCCTCTGTTAACCCGCAACAGTCAGCAGCACTGACCTGCTTCCAGTCGTTTGCTTGCTTTTCCCCTTACAGCTTGCATCGTTTAGTTGACTGTTTACAGCTTCCAGTATGTAACAGCGGAAATAAGGCAGTTTATGAATCACTCTGCGAACCCAGAGCACACCGAGAGCCTTTCTGTTCCCTTCCAGATTCCAAGCTAAGTGTGAGTCGCAACTGAAACTCCCCACCTACTTTTGAGATTTTTTTTTTTTAAGTGGGAGTTGGGATTTATTTCCATGAAAGATTTAATGTCGGTTATCATGCTGAAAAAAAAATACACCTACTTTGACCAACTGAATAGATTGCAGTGTGTCCTGCACGTATGTTTTAGCTCTCCCACCAGTTTTGTGCTGTCTTTTGTTTTTTCCTTCTCCCACAGGTAGCTTGCCCATTTTATTGTGCTTGTTTAGAGAAAAGAAAGAGCTTAGCTCTTTGAAAGGGAAGTGCATGTTGCCTAGAAAACCACTCTTATGGTTTGAATATCATTTCAATTATGGCAACTTAAATTCTAAAATTGAAAAAATAAGATTTAGAGAAAATTCCTGAATCGTCTTCTAAAAGCTGTTGACAGGATGAAATACTTTTGTAAAAACTTCATTCTCCTCTCATTTTATTAGTATTTATTTTATTGTTAAAATTTCTTCGTAAATATACCAGCATCAAAGGAATTGGATTCTTTATTTGGTTTTAATTGCTTGGCTTTTTTAATGATTCTGTCATTAATCTAATTTTCTACTTCTTTCTCTTTTCCCCCTGTTTTAAAGAGGCAAGGCTTCGTACTAATAGCACAATAATTTAAACAGCCTTTCCTGAAGAATCCTGCTCTGTCCCACTGTTGTTTTTCAGTTAGTATAGCCTCGGTTTTATAGCCTCCCCACCTCAGGAGGTCTCTCTGGCTTTTTGCCACTCACCTCAAACCTATGGGTGACAGCTAGGTGACAGGCTCCTCCAACACCCGCTCCCACGTCTAAAATTAAACACGCTGCCAATGGCCATTCTCTGTGTCCACGACACCAACACCTCTAGCTTAGTCGTCGCCTAAGGTACTAGTCGTGTAAAGATGGTTTGTGAGATCATTATTTAATTTATCACGTATTTAAGCTGTGTCATGGAGGAGTACACAGCAGAAATGTAAGAAAACACGTATGCAAGAAGCATTTTATATAACAAAGTAAAATGGAAAGCGAAGAAACCATTTCAATTTATTACAAATTAGAGAATCATTTTAAAGTTTTGTGAATAACAGTGTGACTAAAGATGGAATTTTCAAATTTCACAAAGCCAGATTTACTATGAGAATCAGCGAGATTGTGCAGTTGTAATAACGGTGGAATTTGTGCTCTGCCCCACCCCCAGGAAAAAATAAACAAATCCCTTGAATCAATCTTTTTGCAAACATGCATGATTTGATTTTTAGTAATCAAATTCACCCTTTGTAAAAGATGTATTTTGTTTTGTGAATTGTCACAAATATAAGCTATCAGAGAGAAAATGTTTTAATCTCATTTAAAATGGTTTTATTTGTTAATTGTTAGGGTGTATTTTATTTCTAAATTAAACATATATTCTAACAGTTATATTTGGAAAACATTAATGTATGTTTTATAACAATACATTCTCTTTTGCTTTTTTGGGTTGAAACTAAAAACTGAGAATGATTTTAGCTATTTGTTTCTCATTAGAGATGCATTAAAAATTAAATGCAAGAAACCACTAATTGTGGCAGATAAAAACATTTTTTTAAAGCAAAATAACAACAACAGCAAAATATTCTGGGGAAAATGACTAAAATAACCTGACAGTTTTTAAGCTTTGAACAACTTATCTATGGTTGTCTTTGAGAGAGAGGCTTTTAAAGTACATTTTAAGTAATTCTCTTCAGGTGAGTTTAATTGTATGCTGTGATAGGATTCCTGGTTAATAATGTTATAGTTCTCAAATAAGATTTAGTTTTTTCCCCTGGAAGCATGTTTTTTTTTTAGTACTTGAAGGGCCTCTGAGTGGATAGCTTGACTTGGTCGTTGCTGGTCACCTGGCAGATGGTTTTCTCCTGCCCCACCTTTGTCACAAAATGGACTTCGCCCAAGCCATTCCAAGAAATCACCTTATGTTTTTCTCCTTTATTTAGGTAATCCTGGAGGAGGGGAAAAGCCTTTCCAACAAGACTCTTCTGTAAAGTTTGCTTTTTTTGTTTTCCTTAGTGAATGGTATTACCTAATTTTAGCTGAAATTATTACTGGTTTCATGTGACCTGGGAGAATTAAAAATATTGTTAAGGAAGAAGGCCCAGGTTCCTGACGTTTTCCATGCCAGCCTCAGCTGAGCTGTTTCTTAATTGCAGCTCGTTGGGGAATTGCAGAGGATCGTTTTTGGTAGAGCTGGACTTGGCAAAGTACGTGCAGTACTTCAATGGGGTGTGATGTGAAATGGCATCATTTAAATTAAAAAATAAATCTGAGAGATTTTCAAGATGTGAAAGAAATGGAAGCTCGAGACAGGCTGCAGCCACAAAAGGCACACGCAGGCGCAGACTGCACCCCGCGGCAGCCGCCTCCTGGCGGGGGAGACGCATCCCTCATCTTGCAGGGCTGCATCTTGCTGGGTGGTACCCAGCCCACCGCCGAGAGGAAGCCCCGTGCAGACAGACAGGTAGGCAGTCCTGTGTCTGCAGCCAAGCATTTCCATCCGCTGAAACTCACAGCTCTGAGCTCCCTTCTAGACCAGTGGCTCTGCCCCTGTGCCTTTTGTCCCGACTTACCTCCTTCACTTCTTTTCTCCTCTTACGAGCCTCCTTTCCTTTTCATTGCCTCTTTTACACAAGAACATAGAAAAATCCTGTAAATTCACACCCACAAAACTGATTTGAAAAGAAGGACTTCTGAGCAAAAACAAAGTGCAACACTAACAGTTGAGCCCAGAACTCTTCTCTCCGTGGGCAGTGCACCCGGAGTCCCATCAGAAGTACGGGTTCCCCATCACCTCTTTAGAGAAGGCCTTTTTTTTTTGTCTTAGGAACAAAGTATGCTCTCCTGCCTGCTTCTCCTTTTTGCTTATGTTGCTTTAACTGTTTAAGGGAGCAAATGTTTTCATCACCCTTGGTCCCCCAGTTTTCTCTATGGCAGCTTCTGCTCAGTGGTGCCTTTCTCACTTCACGTGCCCTGGGAGTCTCCTGTCCTTCTGCCGTTTGTTATAACCTGCAGCTTGTTCATACAAGGCATCCACTGACGTCAGCCATGCTTAGTCTTCATTACTGAGGGGCTCCGTTCATTTATAAACAACATGGTCCAGATTGCTAGTTTTTAGCTGACTTTCCCCTGTTCTCCCCTTCCTTACACAATGCTTTGTATCCATAGCCATCACTTTTGAAGTGTGAATTTTATCAGAATTGTTAGTCTAGTTTTGAGTTCCCATATAGAGCACAATGAATTCCCAACAATATCAAATTAATTTAGCTCTTTAACACGTCATTCTGAAATATTTTATGTTTATTTTTGAAAATTGTATTCCTTAAAAACATAACTTACTCTCATCACATCCATATATTATCCTAAGGAAAGATCAAGTTTACCTTTTAGGACAGAGCAAAGGCAAAATATTAAAGAGAATATGTTGGAGGCAGAGGTTAAAGTGAGCCTCTTGGTGGTTCATATGGTAAAGAGTCTGTCTGTAATGCAGGAGACCTAGGTTTGATCCCTGGGTCAGGAAGATCCCCTGGAGAAAGGAATGGCAACCCACTCCAGTATTCTTGCTTGGACAATTTCATGGACAGAGGAGTCTGGTGAGCTACAGTCCATGGGGTCACAAAGAGTTGGACACAACTGAGCAACTAACAGTTTCACTATTTTCATCAGTGTTTGTAAATCTCTATGCACCTTAGACTTCTGTAAGAAGACCAGGTAGAAATACATGTAACTTTACATTACCAACCAGAGAAAACAACAACCTTAAAAGAAGATTTCAAATCAGAGTATTCCAAGCATTAAAGTTGGAGATAAAGAAGAAATGTCATAAGTTTTAACTCTTACGGTGTTTTATATAAGGGTTTCATTTCCGCTTGCACATTAGAAAGCATGCCAGCATGGGAAAAGAAAGGGCAGTCTGAAGACTGGAAAAAAACTGTGGAAGAATCCAACAAGTCTGCAGCCAGCCATTGTGTTGATGCAGAGAGCAGATGGAACAGAGTAGAAGAAAACTAGTGATAGAATTGTGTGGCTCATACTGAGCAAGAAAACTTGAAATAGTGCATTAGAAGCCACTTATGATATTTTCAGCAGATGCGTTTCTCTCAGGAAAACACATTAGAAATCAAATACTCCTAACGAACCACTAGCACCTTGTGAAGAGCGTGGGCGCGCTGACGAAAGTGAAAGGCCCATGAAGCGGAGAGCTAGTGGAGCTGGAGTCCAGCCCTGCTGCCCGTGGCCACTGTCTGCGGAGCCACTTAACCCCTCTCTGCTCTCACTCTGTTGAGTGGAAGTGTAAAGTGGAGAGCAAACTTTTAATAGATGAACTCGCTGGATCTTCCCAGGGGGATAATGCTGTAATTTGTGAAACTAAAAATAATACTAGATTATCGTCCCAATCGCTTTCATAATTCATATTTGTTCAGATGATAAGGAAAGCAAAATCCCAGAATACTGGTACGTTTCTGAAAGTTGGCATACAATTTCCAGGGATCCGAGGGCACAGAAAGGGTTTACGGATTCCCAGGTTAGGAAGACTAGATACAGAGCAAGATCTGAATCCTCAAGGGTCCTTTTGTACAAAGGACTGTGAAATCTCTGAACAGACAGTGACATCCCTCCCATGGATAAGACGGCGTGACTCTGCTGAGGCCCTGTCGCCTCCTGCACGGGCATCTCTGAACCAGGAAGCTGGCACGAGGCCGTTCACCCGAGAGCACAGCCCCCGGGGTGAAGGGGGTGCTTCATTTGCTTGATGTGGCTGCTCCTCTCCAAAAGTCGATTCAGAGAATACAACCCAACAGAAAACGGATCCCTTTTTTTTTTTTTTGACCACCTGCTAGTTACAGTCAGGCTGGTGGCTCCCAAAGACTCTCCCAGCTAAAACTGGCTTTCCAGGAGCAGAGCCATCTTTGAGGCCAGTGGGGAGGGGGATGGTAGGAGCCCCGATGGGCCATGAGGCTTCTCCAGAAGTCACCTGGATGTGGCCCCAGCAGCCGAGGGCAGTCCTGGGAGGGGGCCAGGGAGCCAAAGTCCGGCCAGACTCAGAGCAGTCAGGGATAAGCTTCTGGACTGTGGGGCTCCTGACTTCCTAACCTGCCCCGCTGTCTGAAGACATCTGTGTACACTGCCCGAAAACATCGACTGTGATCGCCTTGACTCCTGCCTGCCAACCTTTGCAGGCTTCCCTGGTGGCTCAGCTGGTAAAGAGCTGCCTGCAGTGCAGCAGACCTGGGTTTGATCCCTGGGTTGGGAAGATCCCCTGGAGGTGGGAATGGCTGTCCTCTCCAGTATTCTGCCTGGAGAATCACACGGACAGAGGAGCCTGGCGGGCTGCAGTCCATGGGGTTGCAAAAAGTCAGACACAACTGAGCGACCAACACACTAAGCACTTAGGCATTTTACAGGGTGGGAACAGTGTTGTCTCAGGCATGTAGTAGGCCCTCAGTGAATGGTGGACATTGTTTTTTTCTGCTGCTCAAAATAGAAGAGGCCTCATTCTGAAGTCCCGCTGATCAAGATACGAAAGCCTGGGCAAGAGGTAGGCCCTGCGTAGGAAGAGCATCGCTTCACTCTGATTTATCTTGACCATGGATTCAGAAAGTTTTCTGAGACCCTGTGTATAGCTGTTCTCACATTCCAGGTACCTACAAATTATTTCATATGGTTTCTGTGGTCTTCATCAGAATCGCTGTGATCACAGAGCCGTGTGTTTCATGAGAAATTCTGCAAGGCATCTCTGCCTCTCTGTGCAGTGCGGTGAGCAGCTTTGGAATTAAGTTCTCTCCGCACCCAAGGAGGTCTCCCATTTTCTTGCTAATGGGAATACTGTGATCAGCATGCACTCTGTGCTCCCTCACCTGACTCTCCAGGGTTTTCCTACTTTTAACAGGATATGGTTTTTAATGAGGCTTCTAGAAGCTTCAGAAACCTCTCTAATGATTTTGTTTTGACCCTTTGCTGCTGCCTTTACTGGAGCCGATTGTCTGTACTGAAAATTTTGTCACCGCCGTTCAGATTTTAATATTTTCACATGCAACTTTTTTTTTTCTTTTCCTGATTCTGGAATAGGCAGATATAAGATATTATAATGGGTAGTAATAATCCCTCCTGTTCAGGAGAGCAGTGCAAGAGTCTGAATAACCTCTTTGCTAAGACCATAGCAACTGCATTCCCAGACATTTCCTAACTTTAAGCCTTGCCCATCCTTTTATTTTTCTGTATGATAGGGACATTTTAAAGAAAAGCAGAAAACACTCCCTGCTTCAGTTGCTCATCAACAGTGGGAATCCCCACAAGGCAGGGTAGTGAAGGGTGGGAGGAACAAGGGCGTTCCCTGGTCTGGGGCCAAGGCCCTTCGCTCTCTTTTCTCTCAGTTCCTGTTTCTTTGCTCATTAGGCTTTAGTCCACACTGACACCCTATTGAATTGCCCCAACAGTTTTGCAAACTCCAGAGTACTTAATGTTGTCTCACGCAGCAGGGTTCCCGATAAGTTAACTATTGACAATTCTGCCTTTGATCGCTTTATGTTCTCAATGATTGTGTGCTTTCATATCAACGTTTTGATATTTCTTCTGTGATTATCATCATAGCTTTCCCTGTGATTACTTCGCTACCAGAAAAGCCTTGAAATGCGGTGTCTTATCCATTTACTCTATTTTTGAGCTTTGTATTTGCAGGTTTATTTCACCTGCAGTATTAACTGTCTTGAGTTTATGTGTGTTTTATTTTCATCATTAACTTTGATTCATTTTCATAGTATGTGTTCTTTACAGTCTTAATTTTCAGGAATGAGCTCACTTTCTGAATGACAATAATTGCTAAGAGTATCAGTTTTTGAACTTTTAATAGAAGTCCCAAGGATAATTGGAGAACAGGGCAATGGTACAAAATGGGTTACAGCAGGGACTAACAGCCATTCTAGGAAAGTAAACAGAGCGCATAGAAACAAATTAAGCTAGAAATTCAAAAATGCACGTCAATAACGACTTCTTGCTCAGCTCCAGGCAGTATTCAAGAGTAACTACTTGGACATCATGAGTAGTTTTCCCAGATTCTGTTATTGAAGAGAAATACCTCTGAATATCCATGAGAAATCAACGATAAGCAATTAGCAGCAGGATGGGGAGAGACTGTTTGATCATTTTAGAGAGGTGACTGACACTTTACTTACCAAAAATAGAAGGACTCTGTGACTCAGTCTCCTTCACTGCCACGGTATTCTCTGTGAACTCTGGGCGGCTGGAATGTGTCTCACCCTCAGGTGTGCCAGCCCTGCTCTCTCTCTGTGGAGTCTCTCTTCTCCCGACCCAGGCCCGGGACCATGCTGTCATTGCTGACCGCAAGGACTGGGAGGCACAGGGAGGTTAGGACTGGCCAAAGGCCCATGGCCGTTTATGTCCCAAAGGTCTCTCTGTGTGCCTTCTGGGGAGGAGCCACCGCTCCAGACCCTGGAGACAGAGTCTAAGCGAGTCAGTAGTGAATAAATACTGTGACCCCAGGATGAGAGTCAGGAAGAGGAACAAACAGACAGAGGACTGGACCAGAGAGAAGGGGGCTGGAACGGGTGGGTGGGAACTGTTGTGTGTACAAAGTTCCGGAAAAATCTAAGAAAATGAGTTTTTGCAAAACAGTTTTACTGAGGTTCAGTTGACATAACTGCACATGTTGAAAATGGGGTGTGTGGCAAGGTTTGGCATGAGGCCTTGGACCAGCACCACAGTGCAGAGAACGACACGTGCACCCCACCCCCCAGCTGTCAGGAGGCGACTTCCAAACGCAGTGCTAAGAACAGGCTCCGAGTGGCGTCTGCACTGCTGGGGTGGCCGCTGGCCCGAGGAGGAGGGGGACATGGTCCACGGGCTTAACAGGATGAGGATGGAGAGCTGCCTTTGACAGGCCTTTAAAGGGGCGTGAGCAGGACAGGAGCCTGGATGCCTTAATTTTTCAAAAACATCACTCTGGATTGTGTGCGGATGGCCTCGGCTCAGGTGGTGACCTTGGTGGGTGGTGGGTTTTGGAGGTGGTGGCTCAGGACAGAGCCAGCTTTCTCTTCAAGGTGGGCCCTGGTCTGCCTCCGGAGCCCCTGTCCTCTCCACTTTCCAGGCCCCCGATGACAGGCGGGGGCCGGGCATTCCCTGGGTGTGTGGGCTTCAGCGTCTGCCCCTGCCTGATTCGGGCATTGCTGTTCATATCCCAGCGCTCTGCGCGCTCCGTGTGGACGGCCTTTGACTCAACGCGGGTGTTTAAACTTCGGAGTGTTTCTTTCCCTGTGTACATTCTTCCTGGCTACACGCAGCTCTCCCGTCTTCATGTCACATTGTGCTTTATTTAGAAAGGGGCTTTTAAACCTCTTTAAAAAGAGATTTAAATGCAGTTGTATATAGAAATACAAGGATTTATTTTCATTCTGCCAAGAATGTAACAGCAAAGTATACTAGTACCTATCACAACCCAGATGCAGTACCCTATTTTTGTGTCATTGTGTGGACTGGAAGCTTACTTTTGATAGGTACCAGGACACCTGGTGCACAGGGCACTATGCTTATCTGCTTCTCTTTTCCTGGGAAAAAGTTGAGACCTTAACTGGAAGGACAACAACGAAAGAAAGACTCAAGAAAGAGAAAGGAGGGAGGGGTATGTGTGACTGTGTGTGAGTTTACACTAGTTCAGACACATAAATATATACTTGACATATTTTTACTAGTAAGTATAATGATGGTAAGTACGTAGCTTGATTTAATTTTTCTTTATTCTTTTGACATTAAGATGTTTGAGATTCAAAAACAATGCTTTCTTACAGTAGGAAATCAGGCCAACCTCAGCATTTAATGTAAACTAGAGAAACACTTGTTTAATCATAAGTTAGCATGCATAGAATTATTTAAAAAACCAACTCACCCAAAAACAGTTATTTGGGAGAAATAAACCAAATATTATTCCAGAACAATTATTTTCAAAACAGACACTTACATCTTTTTATATGTGGTTGTTACTGTATATCCTTTAGCTGTATCATTAATAGCTATATGATTATGTCAGTACGGATATTTCATTAAGCTTTTCTCCTTGAACTTAGGATTTAAAAGATATTAGATAAGGGAAAAAATAATATGAACCTTTTTATTGTCATTTAATAGGGAATCAGTGCTTCAAGAAGGACAGACATTATAACCATGCAATAATCAGTAAGATTTTAATGACTGAAACTAGTCCTAACGTTGTTTTGAATCTTAGGTAGCCTAATCTTATCATTTGAAACTTTCATTGCTATTAGATATGAAGTTTTGTGGAATTAGTTGTTATTGATCCTTATATATACCCACATGCACACACACACATATTTATCTGTATATTTAAATTTAGGCAAAGAGTGTATGAAGCAGCTGTATTTATGGATAGACGTTATATTAGGCTTAAAGATAATTTTTCCAGGATGTTACCTAGGTTGTGAAAACAACCCAGTCTCTCCTCTTGCATTTCTCCTTGACTCTCACACCACCTCCCTGCTCACACCACCTCTGTGCTCACACCACCCCTTGCTCACTTTACTCTCACACCATCTCCTTGCTCACTTTACTCACACCACCTCCCTGCTCACAACCACCTCCCTGCTCACAACCACCTCCCTGCTCACTTTACTCTCACACCACCTCCTGCTCACACCACCCTTGCTCACTTTCCTCTCACACCATCCTTGCTCACACTATCCCTTGCTCACTTTCTCACACCACCTCCCTGCTCACTTTGCTTATATACCACCTCCTTGCTCACACCACCCTTGCTCCCTTTACTCTCACACCACCTCCCTGCTCACACCACCTCCTTGCTCACACCACCTCTGCTGCCACCAGATGTGGGGGTGGGAGGTTCCCACACCAAGCAGTCCTCTGTGACCCCAGCTGGGTGTCCTATGACTTAACTTAGTTCTCAAAACACAGTCTTACATATAACCAGAGATAAATCTGACAAAGTCACAGTAACAAATTTTACAAGGTCATTTTATTTTAGAAGGTTTAGAAAAATTAGAATGTTTTCCTTTCAAATTGAGATACAATACTATCAAGTGGACTGGAATACTCATACCAGCAATCAGCACATTTCCTGCAGAAAACGTACTTGTGAGGCCAAATGGTAATCAGGATGTTGCTTCACTGAGTTCAGAGCTAGAGCAGAGCAGCTAAGTTAAGATGAGTGCCTGGGATGAAGGGCTGAGAGAGCCACCTGGGCAGCTTCCCGCCTCACCAGGAGCACGGTGATCCCGGGGGGGCCCCTCCAAGATGCCCGTCCCAGGGGTGCAGTGGTCCTGGGGGCCCCTTCCAAATGCCCATCCTGGGGGCACAGTGGTCCCAGGGGTGCAGTGGTCGTGGGGGCCCCTCCCGGCTGCTCGTCCTGGGGGTGTGGTGGTCCTAGGGGCCCCTCCCAGATGCCCGTCCCGGGGGTGCAGTGGTCCTGGGGGCCCCTTCCTAATTCCCATCCCTGGGGTGCAGTGGTCCCAGGGGCACAGTGGTCCTGGGGGCCACTCCTGGGTGCCCGTCCTGGGGGCATCGTGGTCCTGGGGGACCCTCCCAGGTGCCCGTCCTGGAGGCGCAGTGGTCCTGGGGGCCTCTCCCGGGTGCTAGTCCTGGGAGTGTGGTGGTCTTGGGAGCCCCTCCTTGATGCCCGTCCTGGGATGCTGGTACCCCGTGCACCGCTGCTGAGTACTGTGCATCCTGCCCTGCGTTCCCTGCCCAGCCTGCCTGTGGGGTCCCTTCCTCTGCTGCCCCCCTCCCGTGGCGACACCAGTTCCCCTGTTAGAGCCGCGGTTTGTGCCTGCCACACAGGCTGCACCTCAGCCTCCTCCATCCCCCACAAAGTCACCCCATCACGAATGTCCCAGGTGGATGCCTTACATCTGGCCGCACGTGACCGGCTTCTCTGGGCTGTGTTGTGTTAATTACTGGAGTAGGGGGAGTGTTTCACTCTCTTCTCTCTGTATCTTCTTCATGGGATGTTCTCCATAAAGGACTGAACTTCGAAATTGTTCTGAGGAGTAAACAGGAGAGGGTTACAGTCCACTATTCTTAATACAGATTAGGAACTTGAAAATGTCAGTTTGTATCAACATAAAGATACTTGCGTAGTAAGTATCTGATCAGTGAACTCCCTGGATGTCTGCACTGACAGTCCCTGCCTTCCTCCGGGGATCATGTGAAGATGGCTTCTCCTCTAATGGGAGGGAGGCGGATGGCCCAGCAGGGACCGGCTTTTACGGGCTGGGTGGCTCTTTAAACCCCCTGGCCCTCAGCACCACTCCTCATGAGCTTTCGAGGGTGGACATGTAAAGCTCCACCTCCAGCCTGTTCGAGGTCCTTAACATGAGACATGATCAAAGTGTTGGGCGGGCTGTGTATCCGTGTTTTATATAAAGAATTGAGACTGCCTTCCTTACCTCTGCCTCACCTTCCTGTGTTCCAAGATGAGCTCAAGCATGGTCTGTCTTACGCTCTTATTTGTCAGCATCTCCCTGGTTTGGAGAACCACTGTTCGCGTCTCATCTTCGAGTGCTCTGGAGTCAAGTACTCAGTACTGAAGAACATGTTTCATATCCAGTATTAGTGCAGGTCCTCGTTACGTGTGAGTGGTAGGGTGATGGCAGTGTCGGAGGTCAGCAGAGGAGGAGCACTTCCTGAGTGTGCACGTGTGTGAGGAATGTGAGACAAGAACAAATAAGCAGGCCAAGTAAGATCCTGGTGAGTGTTCTAAAGGCAAGAGGATGAAGACTTTTCAGTCTAATTCTTCTTCTTTACTGTGTAACCTCAAGCAGCCTGTCAGCACCCAGTGATAATATAGGGTATATTTGTATTTTAGATATTGTCTCCCAAGTAGATTTTAAATTTCAAAAGAAATGTTCAGTATAGGTAATAAACTTACTACCAGTTGGAATCCAGAATGAAAGTAAGTCAAATGATATATTTTTATTTAAAGCCTCTTACTTTCTTTAAGGGCTTCCCAGGTGGCACTCTTGGTAAAGAACCCACCTGCCATTCAGGAGACGTAAGAGATGCAGGTTCGATCCCTGGGTCGGGAAGATCTCCTGGAGGAGGGCATGGCAACCTACTCCAGTATTCTTGCCTTGAGAGCCCCATACGGTCCATAGGCTCACAAAGAGTTGGACACGACTTAGCGACTGAACAGCCATCTTCCTCACAGTGTTGTGCAGAGACTTTTCACTGTCCTGAACATCGATGCCTCTTCGCCCGCCGCCCCCAGTCGCCCTCACCCCTGGCAGCTGCTGATCGGTTTACTGGCCCCATCATTTTGCCTGTTTCTGAATGTCTTCCAGTGGGAACCATGCAGTGCCTTGCGTTCTCAGCCTGGCCTCTTTCACTTAGCAGTGTGCCTCTCAGTTCCCTGTGTCTTCTCACGGTGACAGCTCGCTCCTTTTCATCACAGAACAGTGTCCCTTGGTCCCGGTGGGCCACACGCTTCTGTCCTTATGCAGTCAGAGCTGCAGTGCCTTGGGGACCCTGTGCCTGGCTTCCCAAAGGGGCAGAGTGAGTGCCACCCATGTGTCCAGGGTCCTGGCATCGTCAGAGAGCACAGCACTGTCTGTGAAGGTTGTGCAGTGTGTGTGTTGGGGAGGTCACAGGGCCATGTGATGTCAAGGGCAGTGTCTGGGAGCCCCTCGTCTCATGCATCTGGTTTCATGTTTATCACCGACTGATCCCTCCTGGGTCAAATGAGACGCTGTCCAGCGTGGGCACCAAATGCAGCCCTGCCTGGGAGGTGAGCCCTGGCCCGGCATTGCCTGGTCAGGTGTCTTTTATTCTAAGGGCATTAGAAGAGTTACATTTTGCCACACTGCAGGTCTTCTACTGGAGGATTTAATGTATGCTAAAAAGTATTACCCAGCCCCTTCCCATCTTTTCATGAGAATGCCTCATGCCTGTAAACGGATGAGCAGAATGAGTGAGGGCTGGTTGACTCCGTCTGGTCCTCAGAAAGGTGCAGCGGAGCGTGAAGGCTGGGTCCCTACGGCCGCCTCCAGACACTGAGGGAAGAGAAGGGTTTGTGGCGCCCCCTTGGGGAACGTGAGTAACTTGCGCAGCAGTGGTCACTCCTGCCCGTGCCTCAGACCTTTCCGGACTGCCCCGCCATGAGAAACCCGCTTGGATAAGCAGACGAGCACGAGCTCTAAGACAGGAATAGGAGGCAGACTGAGCGTGTGACAGACTCCCATGTGTAGCCCCATCAGATCCTGTGCCCTGACGATGGGGACCCAGAGTCCCCTGAGCAGAGCTGTCCTTCAAAGGGGCATGTCCTTAGTGGGCACCCACGCCCCCACCTCCCCCACCTGACCGTCTTAGGTGTAAAACATCAGCTTTGTACCCTGCCAGCTTCCAACACAGAGAGTGCAATGGCACCCCACTCCAGGACTCTTGCCTGAAAAATCCAATGGACAGAGGAGCCTGGAAGGCTGCAGTCCATGGGGTCGCTGAGGGTCGGACATGACTGAGCGACTTCACTTTCATGCATTGGAGAAGGAAATGGCAACCCACTCCAGTGTTCTTGCCTGGAGAATCCCAGGGATGGCAGAGCCTTTGCTGTCTATGGGGTCGCACAGAGTCGGACATGACTGAAGTGACTTAGCAGCAGCAGCAGCAGCTTCCAACAAGGCATAAATGATTTGTAATAGAGATGCTCAGAAAGAGACAGAAGAAAAATCTGATGATTTGTTCGATTTTTTAAGTTCTTCTGAACTAGTATCTTACAACTAAACTGTAAAGGGCTTTTCTGTTGATTTTACTGTGTTTTCAGTTTCTTGGTTTTAACTTTTTAATTTGTTGGCTATCATTTATGTACACTTAATTTAGTTGCATTCTGCAAACAAACGCTAAAGGTCAGTAGTTTCTTGCTTTTTGATGCATAGGCTTTTTATTTATATCCGATATTTCTCAAAGGGAACGGTAAAGAATCTGCCTGCAATGCAGGGGACCCAAGTTTGATCCCTGGGTCGGGAAGATCCCCTGGAGAAGGGAATGACAAGCCACTCCAGTATTCTTGCCTAGAGAATTCCATGGACAGAGGAGCCTGGTGGGCTACAGTCCATGGGGTTGCAAAAGAATTGGACATGATTTTACAACTAAGCACACACCACACACACACACACACACACACACACACACACACACACACGATATCTGTATGTGTTGAAATGCATATTCTGATAGCTACTATGAAAGGAGTTTGTACAGTCTAAAAAAGCAGTACAAAGGGAAGGTGGGCATTATCCTCGCTTGAACCCTGTGTACCCCATGGAGCCAGCGGTTTGCTTGGCTCTGTTGTAGTGATTAGCTTACTCCGCAGTGGTTTTCGCTGCTTGTTAAAAGCCTTGTCATATCATTCTTTAATCACATCTCCTATAAAAACCATCAGTGTTCAACCCTTTCATTTGAAAACTCTTAATACCTATATAAATCTTATTAATAAAGAGCTAAAACAAGTGAGATCCTCAAAATAGTGACATTGTCATAGTTTAGTTTGCTATTCATTTAAAGATGGTTCTGATGACATCTCAGTTTTTTTCCCAAGTATTAAATTACCCTAAACAACTTTACCTGATTATGTTAATCATGCTCAATATGAAACTAACTTTGAAGTGTTAAATTTACAAAACTGTGTTTATGTCTTTTGATAGCATTCATTACAACTTACAGAGTGAAAACTACCAGTAATAATGTAGGTTGTTTCTTCTAAAGTTTTTGTGTATCTTACATAGAAGTAGGGGATTTAGCATGAGGCAACACTAATTTAGAACTGTCACTGTTCCTTCTGGAATACAGGTTGTGCATTCTTAATTCTGTCCCTTTAAGTGTAGGGTAAGTCACCATGGCCTCAGGGTCTCCCAAGGTGCACCCAGGGACATTTGGCTGCCCCAGAAGTCTTTTTTCTGCTCAGCTCCATCTTCAGGAGAATAAGAATAAGAAACAGTTTGAAATGAAAATATTAGTAAAATCATAGATAATATCGATTGATTTTTATGCACAATATGTAGAGCTGCCAGCAATCCTGGGACTGTGCCATTAATACATACTTAGGTTGTGCAGGATTTCGTCTTAATATGCTCTGTCTTTATTTATGTAAAGCATAATTCTGAATCCATTTGAGTAATGTACATTTAGCATAAGCAGAGTCGTAGGTTGGCATTATTAAAATGCATAGAGCCGACATCCTGAGCTTCTGCTGAAATATGCTTTTAATTGAAGCAGAATTATGGCGATATATTATCCACGTAAGCCTGGTTATATCAGAGTTTGACTTGCATAGAAGTCTTTGCTCCATGAGAACTGTACAGTAACCCATATGTTGTGGTTTGGCATTTAAATATTCCATGATATGTATATCTGAATTGCTTGATGCAGCGTTATCTAAGCATATGTTATCTTGGAGAAGATGCATCTTGTAGCCAAGTAGTTTTGAGAAGAGTCTGTCAGTTATAATTGTATTTACCAATGATTGAAGGTCATTCATAAACACACACCTGATTTAATAGAAGCTCTACTTTGAGCTTTTGGAATAAAAACAATCACGAATGAGGGAAGCATTCATTGATGGTACATTTTGTTTACTTTTACGTTAAATTACAATTCACACTTTCCATAATAGGTCTAGGGGAAAAAATGGCTTATAGATACTAGTCTTTTCTTGTAGATTAAATTTTAAGTGTTCTAAGCAGGAGCCTAAAGTGATCAACATCGCTGAGAATACTAATGAAACCTGGGTTTTCTAATTCCATCCTGCAAAAAGAGGGCTTTGGGACGTGATAATGTGATAACGGGGCGGGATCTGTGTTAATAAGTAGCGTTCAGACAGGAAGTGGTGCCTGGTACTGACGCACTGGCCAGGTTGTCTTTTCCACCGTGTGTCGTTGTACGCAGTGTCCACAGACACAGATGGGCTGGGTGGTGGAGGTGGCGTGCCAGCTCACAGAGGAAGAGTCTCCCATCCTGCTAACTCAGGAGCGCTCTCTGCTCAGTCGTGTGCTTCATGACCAGCTGCGCTTAAAGTGCTTCCCACAGAAACACACACTCTGGTTTTGGTCTCCCAGCCAGTGATGCTTTTACAGAGGAAGATGCTTCAGGATCTCGCATGTTTGGGACCAGTTTTTATGTCAGAAGAGCCTCCCACATTGTCATCCCAGAGTGACTGACCCCAGACGTCAGGCGGTCATTTTGTGGTCAGGAGTAACCCCCTTTTGACACTGTGAGCCCTGTGATTATTAACTGTTTCCTCATCAGTAAAGTCTTGTTCCCTTTCTGTCACATTAGCATCTTCTTCTTCAAAGGGATGAGTTCACAAACGTCTCCGTTCCAGGTTCCTCTCTTGCTGGTCTTGTCTGTGGAGAGGAGGTTTGCTTACGTTAGGCTCCTTTGTTGTGCATGATGGGGATTTGTCTGTGCAAGCCCAGCCCAGGTTGACTCCAGGTCTGCGACCTGTGATTCAATAGCATGGCGCCCTCTTTACAAAGGCCAGGTTTCCCATGCCATCAGCTAGGGCAGTCCTCACAAAGGCCAAGCGCTTTCGGAACTAAACAATGAGGAAAACATGCAGGGCTGCCAGGAAGCCTTCACAGGTAATTTAACAGCCTTTGACTACAAGGCATCACTTGCGGCAGACGTCCGCTGCGTAGGAAGTCTGACATTCTGTCTGGCTGTGTTCTGCCGATAGCTCTCCGGGTAATCTCTTGCTGAGGCTCGCCAGAGCCCCCTCAGAGCTCCGTGTTCTCATGACCAGCCTAAGTGGTCCTGTGATGACAGACACCCCCCCCCCCCGCCCCGCGTTCTGTCACAACCGGGTGTCATGTAGGCCTCTGAGAGAGAGCATCGGAGTGTTTAAAATTGGGGGATTAACTAAATTGAGAATTTGCTCCTGATCTGTGAAGAAAACATCTCCACTGACAAGTTCAAGCCCTATGAATGGTTCCATACAGGCCTGCCGGCTAATGCACAGGCCACTGTTCCTCTGAGGAGTGGTGCTGGACTGGCAGAAAGTGGAGATGGATTTCTGTACCCTGTGGACGGCCCAGAATTATAACCATTTAGGCTATTAGTGTTGTTGTTTAAGGCCCTGAGTTTCTGTGTTTTTAGTGTAACTTGTTTGCTTGCTGACACTTAGGTGGCTCTGCTGGTGGTCTGGATAGAGCGTACAGTAGCAGTGTATGTGGTCGTTCATACGCCTCAGAGCCAGCGAGAAGCGTCTGCAAGCCGCAGTGAAGCGACTTGAATCCACCCAGATCAGTCAGCAATCACTTAGCTGCCTCCGCGGCCCAGCGGCAGTGCAGGGCAGAGGCCCAGCCCTGGCCAGTGGCAGAGGAGCCCCGCCCCACACACGGCTCCCGACTGAGCGGCGCACCGCGGGCCCCCGCCCCACACACAGGCTCCCGACTGAGCGGCGCACCGCGGGCACCTGCCCCACACACAGGCTCCAGACCAACACGGCGCACCGCGGGCCCCCGCCCCACACACAGGCTCCCGACTGAGCGGCGCACCGCGGGCACCCGCCCCACACACAGGCTCCAGACCAACACGGCGCACCGCGGGCACCCGCCCCACACACAGGCTCCAGACCAACACGGCGCACCGCGGGCACCCGCCCCACACGCGGGCTCCCGACTGTCCGGCGCACCACAGGCACCCACCCCACACACAGGCTCCAGACCAACACGGCGCACCGCGGGCACCCGCCCCACACACAGGCTCCAGACCAACACGGCGCACCGCAGGCACCCGCCCCACACGCGGGCTCCCGACTGTCCGGCGCACCGCGGGCACCCACCCCACACACAGGCTCCAGACTGACGCGGCACACCACGGGCACCCACCCCACACACAGGCTCCAGACTGAGCGGCACACCGCGGGCACCCACCCCACACACAGGCTCCAGACTGACGTGGCACACCGCGGGCACCCACCCCACACACAGGCTCCAGACTGAGCGGCACACCGCGGGCACCCACCCCACACACAGGCTCCAGACTGACGTGGCACACCGCGGGCACCCACCCCACACACAGGCTCCAGACTGAGCGGCACACCGCGGGCACCCACCCCACACACAGGCTCCAGACTGAGCGGCGCACCGCGGGCACCCGCCCCACACGCGGGCTCCCGACTGAGCGGCGCACCGCGGGCACCCGCCCCACACACAGGCTCCAGACTGAGCGGCACACCGCGGGCACCCACCCCACACACAGGCTCACACCGTGGGCAGGAGCGTGGGGCGCCCTTGGGAGGAGGTGACGGCGATGAGGACTACTGTCCCTGCCTCCTGAGCTGCTTCTTCCCGCAGTTCACCGAGGCTTTGAGCAGAGGGTCTCAAACACGTTTTCAATGAGAGATGCTTCATTTTAAAAACCTTTCTGAATTTATATCTAAAGCTATATGAATAAAGAATAAAAGTAAAAGATTAATCCTTTCAGTGTGTAGTTGAATAGAGATTTTTAATTATATACTTAAATCAATAATTGAGTATAGATCTTAAGTAGAAACCGCAAGTCTGTCCAGGGTCCTGGCAGATCCCATGGGCGTGTCCCATTGAGAAGCCCCCTGGAAGCACTTTGTGGATACAGGACACGGAAGGGACACATCGGGGCCCCAGGGTGCGGGGGGGAGGGGGGAGTACAGCTGTGGTTTGAAACCCAAGCACAGGAGTTTGTGATGGGGCAGAACATCCCAGTGGAGATGCCTAATATCCCCTGAGAACTGAGCCCCATGGCAACAAGCATGGGTAGGGAAGAAGACGTACATTTACAAGCCGTCAGCTTAGAGGTGGCAGCCCATGCCAGGAGGGGAATAAAGTTCCCTGAGGATTGTGTAAAACAGTTCAAGGAATTCCAGATCAAAACTGAAGGAGGGTGATAGGTCTTTGGGAGCCAGAGGAAACAGCAGGAGGAGTCAGGAGAGGGGAGAGGTGTGGGTGGCAGTGCAGCCTGCGTCAGGAGTGACACAGAGGAGGGTCACTGACCATGCAGCGAGAGAGGAGGGGATGCCACCGCCACCCCGCCCCCCGTGACGTCACCCACATCTCCCTCGGTGACGTTGCCTCACCCTCAGTGACATCGCCACTTCACCCTCTGTGATGTCGCCTTCTGTGACAGCAGGTGAGCAGGCTGGGGGATGGGGATCAGGGAAGCTCGTGCCCTTCTTTGCACACCTGTAAGAGCCTTGTCCTGTGCACACCTGTGAGAGCCTTCTCAGTGCCTCTGGATTTATGGCCTCTGTGAAGTCGTCTGTTCAGTGTGATCTAACACTGAACATCTAGTGTTCAGAATTTAAGATTACACTACAAACTAGATGTGTAATACTTGAGCTCATATGACTTGAGATGATACGAGAACCCTAAGGTATCAGAAGGTAAATGGGAAAAGGACACAATTGAATGATTTGTGAAGAACTGAACTACATCATAGGAAAGTGATCAATTGATTCCTAGTCAGGGAAATGTAAATTTGAACAATGATGTTTTTATTTATGAAGTAATCTATTCAAAGCAATACTTTATATATCCGTGATTATACCAAATTTTCTCGAAAGTTTAGATTTGTTTTCTGAGACCCCATAAAAAGGATTAGTCTAGCTTAAAATACTGTCTTTTATCATCGACGTTGTAGCTCTAGATATTAATTTAGGAACTCCTACAGTACATGCCAATTATCATGTTTAACCACAAAGAAAAACATAGTGGGTGTTTTATTAAAGTGACAAATTTTAATAAAGAGCTGTGTTCTTCTACAAAACCTCCTTCCACTACTGAAGAAAAGAAAGTTTTACCCTGTATTCCAAAAGGAAGAGGGATATTTTTAAGATTAAAATTATTTGGGAATGTCCTTGGAGTTCTTTGGGCTTCCCTGGTGGCTCAGCTGATACAGAATCCGTCTGCAGTGTGGGAGACCTGGGTTCGATCCCTGGGTTGGAAAGTTCCCCTGGAGACAGGAAAGGCTACCCATTCCAGTATTCCGGCCTGGAGAATCCCATGGACTATACAGTCGCAAATGGGTCACCCAGTAGTGGTAGCTAACTTTCTCATCCTAGGTATTTCTCCTTTCTCTTTAAGAATGGTACTTTCCAACCTGAAGAGATTCATTTGTAAACATTTGTGATACTACCGTTTTTTAAAATAGTATGTTGCCAACAAATATTTTGAGACATTTATTTGCTAAAAATAGAAAATAAAAATCGCATATGAAACGGAGCCCAGAATCCAGCAGAGGGGAGCGCCGGCAGTGCAGTGTCACCTCTCCTCCAGACCTGCAGCCCCTCCAAGTCCCGAGAGCAGCGTGGGGCCGGGCCACGCCAGGGTATCACATGGCCAGTGTCCATGTGCACAGGTGCCCGCCTCGCAGCGCCAGGATGAGTGACAAGGTCAGAGAAGGGGTGGGGAGGGCCATCAGGCGCCAGTGTGCCCCGCAGAAGCCCAGGCATGGAAGCCGCACGTGCTTTACCGACCGTGGGCCTTTCTCCATCAGGGTCAGTGGCATTCTGGTGCAGAGGCGGCGAGTGGGCGAACCACACCAGCACGCTGCACCCTGCGCCCCAGATTCAGATGTGCCTTCCTGCAGTGGGGGCTGGGCATGGGCACCAGCAGGGACCCCGCGTGTCGGGGAGCTCTGGGCAGCTGGCAGGCACCGCCTGCGGCCGATTCCCAGAAAGCTATCTTTTCAGATCCACTTGTACTTGTCTCATGCCCATCACCCTGAGCACCGGGTGGTGTCAGGGGCCACAGGGAACATTCTGACTTCCCGGAAACTATAATCCGTTTCTGGGGTCAGACAAGGCTGACTGGCTTTGCGGAAGGCGGGCTATTAGAGAAGAAGGTAATGAAGGATACAGAGAAACGCTGGGTCACAGGGTGGAGCTAAACATGTGCCAGTCCATCAAGGGCTGAGGTGGCCACGAGGGCTGGAAGAGTCCAGCGAGGCCTCTGAAGGCTGACGGCGTGTCCCTGTCCCCTGAGGTGGGGACTGGGCTTGAAGGGCTTCCTGGCCAAGAGCCAGACTGTGTCGGCTGGGAAGACTCGGTCTCTGGGAAGACTCCTGAGCAGAGTGGTTCCATCTCAAACATGCATGATTTTCCAGTTACAGTTTTCCTTTGCCTTAAGTTTGAAAGACTCTGTATGCTATAAATGTGCCCTAAAATATATGCCACATAAACCTAAACTCAACCCAAATGCTGCGTGAGACGCCTTGGGTTTAGTGTCCTTGTAACTGAGCGTTTTCCCATTTTCTCTTTCCACTGGCTTAAAATGGGCCTTCGGGATCCAGTGAAGCCACTTCAGGTCTTTAAGGTGAGCGTCTCCGCAGACAGCAGGCTCAGCAGTGTGTGTCCGTGGTTGATGGTGGTCTCCCCGAGGAGGAAGTGCACCTGGGCCTCCGTCTGGGGGTAGCTGTTCGCGGCCCTTTTCTTTTGTAACTTTTCCGTGTCTTTTATCCTTAAAGGTTTGGAAATTGCCTGTCTCTGTGAAAAGTGTTAAACTCTTCTATAAAGCCTCCTATTAAAGGAAATCTAACCTTAAAACTGATTATAAAATGAAAAATTCTCGAGTCCCTTTCTCAAAGCAACACTGTTGGATCTTTGCTTTGTATGAAATTAACTTATCTCCTTCCAAATAAGGAAGAAATCCAACCATTATTATAGGTGATTATGGGGTAATTATCAGACTGATTTGTCATCGGCATTTTCTGATGGCAGTGTTGATGTGGACAAGCTTGCTCCTGGTTCACCGCACACATTAGACGCTAGAGGCTCAGACTTGTCACCCGTGTCCCCTTGCTACTCAGCTGTGACGCGGCTCACTCTAATACTCCAGTGGCCAGTAATCAGCGTTTTGTCTGTTACTGAAGAAATCTTCATCACTGCCTTTATGAGCACCACCCCTCTTTCCTCTCTTCATCACACAGCGGGGAGATAGATAAAAATATTGTAGCATCTAACAAGCAGACATTGAAATTTCCTTCTAAGATGGCAAATTAAATCTGTCTCTGGTGGTTCCAAATTATGTAAAATAAAAAAGAAACTTTTATCACTGATAGGTCTTGTCATTTCTATTCAGTTGCATTCTTAAAAAATTGATGAATTAGAACTTTTTTTTTTTTCCTTCCAAAGAAACTCATCAACCCTGCTCATTGTTATTCTTGAAAGGTTTACTTCCCAGGTGTAAAGTTCTCTGAAAATTTCTTTTTCCTTTTTATCATCATTTAGTTTTCCTAATAATGCTGCTACTATAATAGTTTTTGACAAACCAAAAACATGATGTTTTTCCCAAATCAAGCCAACCAGTTATGCCTTCTGCATCAAAGTGAGAGAAGTATAGCAAGAAACACCCTCCTGTTGTGTTAATGGCTAACTCTGTGATTTCACAATTGACTTCCCCTAAATTGCTCAGGGGTCCACACCGCTGTGTGTCACTCAGCTCTGCAGTTTGAGTGGTCCCAGCTTTGGCTCTTTCACACTCACTCCCTCCCCACCAGATTCCCCTTTCCTGTCACCGTGTGCGGATTGGCTGAAGGGTAGTGAGATACTCTCCTGCACCATGTAAACCTTCCTGCACTGTGCAGTGTTTGCTTTCCATGTTAAATGGAAATATTTAACATGCTTGAGGCCACTCTGAGCTACCAGAAAACTTCCTTTGAAAACATACTGTCCCATCATATGACTCTCTTACAAAAGAAGCATTCTGGCATGTCATGTTGATGGGGGACTGCTGTTAAATTAGAAATTACCACTAAAGTGAAGTTTAATTATTCCAAGAAGGTACTTAATACTGTTTCTTGGGCAGCAGTTCTTTACAAACTATTAGTTTCTAAACTACCACCGCTATGTATGAGGATGCATAGTTGATATTGTTTCCAAGAGAAGGAAGAAAGGTAGACAGATTTTTAGAATGGGTTGCATTTATCTTTTCACACACTCTTTAACATGCTAATACACGTGATATGAGAGTATAATATGTGATATTGTACCTAGCATTTTAAAAATATTAGGACAATCAAGTCAGTTCAGTCGCTCATTCATATCCGACTCTTTTCAGCCGCATGGACTGCAGCACGCCAGGCTTCCCTGTCCATCACCAACTCCCAGAGCTTGCTCACACTCATGTCTATTGAGTTGGTGATGCCATCCAATCATCTCATCCTCTGTCATCCTCTTCTCCTGCCTTCAATCTTTCCCAGCATCAGGGTCTTTTCCAGTGAGTTAGTTCTTCACGTCAGGTAGCCAGTTTCAGCTTTGGAGTTCCAACTTCATTATCAGTCTTTCCAATAAATATTCAGGACTGATTTCCTTTAGCATGGACTGGTTGGATCTCCTTGCAGTCCAAGGGACTCTCAAGAGTGTTCTCCAACACCACAGTTCAAAAGCTTGATGCCGAAGGATTGATATACACCTTAAATATATGCAATTTTTAACTAAAAAATGAAATAAAAATTTGAATTAACTAGGTAAAGAGCAACATATAGAGACATGGAACACAGTAGATTCCATAAATAGACACATGTAAGTGGACAGTTGATTTTCATCAAGATGCCAAGGGAAAAATATTTTTTTAAACAACTGGTTCTAGAATATTTGTATGTTTATATAGGAAAAAGTGAAACTTGATCCTTACCATTTACAAAAATGACTAAAAAATGTAGCAGAAACTTAAATATGAAAGTCAAAAGTCTAAAGCCCCTAGAAGAAAACAGGAGAAAATCTTTCTGCCTTTTGGGTTGAGAAAGATACCCTGGATATCCAGGACGTGAAAATCACAGACTGTAGAAGAAAAATAATTGGTAACATTGAAAGTGAAAATCGCTCAATGGTGTCCGACCATTTGCGACCCCGTGGGCTGTACAGTCCGTGGACTTCCCCAGGCCAGAATCCTGGAGTGGGTAGCCTTTCCCTTCTTCAGGGGATCTTCGCAACCCAGGGATCAAACCCAGGTCTCCCACATTGCTGGTGGATTCTTTACCAGCTGAGCCACCTGAGAAGCCCAAGTGGTAAATTGGACTTTGTCAAATTTGAAATCTTTTGTTTTTCGAAAAGATGCCATAAAGAAAATAAAGAGAATAGCTCCATATATATTTGACCTAGTTTTTGAATCCAGAGTTATTCAAAGAATAAATTACAACTCAATAATGAAACAAAACCCAAGTTAAAAATGACGAAAGATAGTATACAAAGGGGTAATATCTACATGAAATGGTGCTCAGCGCTGCCAGTCATCAGGGAAATGCAGTTAAAACACGGGACGCCACACCGCATCCATTAACCTGGCTGAAAGCTACATGGTGGACGACACCACATGTTAGTGAGATGTGGTCCTTCTGGTCTTGTCACACGTTGCCGGCGGGGTGGGAGGAGGGTGTAAAATGGCAGGCTCACTTTGGAAAACAGTTTACAAGTTCCTACAAAATTAGATGCTTACCTGCTGTATAACCCAATAGTTCCACTCTCAAGTGTTTACCCAGAAGAAATGAAAGCTTATCCACACGAAGCCTTGCCCCTGCAGGCTCATGGCAGCTTTATTCAAAATAGTGAAAACAACGAAATGCCCATCCCAAGATGCATGGATAAGCAAATGGTTACGGTAAGTGGAGTGATGCTTGGTGAGAAAAGGCATGGACTGACAGTACGGATGAATCTCCGTGCTACCCTGAGCACAGGAAGCCAGACACAAACACATGCCATGTGACCCAGTGTGTGTGAAACTCTAGAAGAGACACGGCTCTGGTAAAAGACAGGAAGTCCTTGACTGCCAGGTTGTAGGAGGTTTCTGAGCTCAGTAGGGCATGAAGGTGAGAGAAATGGTCCCATTCTTTTGGGGAGACTGGCTAGTTGCAGTTCTTGGCTATGGTGGTGGTTACGGGACTTCACGGGTGGGTCGGAGTTCAGCACAGCCTTCCCTCAGCACTGGTGCATCTTACTGTGCGCAGCATACGCTGCAGTGAAACGCACACGGGTCATTCGGGAAGCCCAAACGGAAGGGCGCACAGCAATAAGCAACCTGTTTGTTCTTTCTTTTGAAAATTCTATGAACTTGGCACTTCAGGTGTTAGAACGTACTTCTTAGTCATAAAGGAAACAGTCTTATGCTCTTTTGTGATACTTCCAGTTATTTTATTTATTTACATTTTCCTTTATATTTACCTCCTGATTTGCTGTCTCTGTAAATTTAATTATTAAATTGGATGAATTTTCCTAAATTCTCCAGAAAATTAGTCACCTAATATTAAGTAGTTTATAGGGTCCTGAACTAAGTTTTGTTTTTTTCTAATTATACTTTACCAAAGTCAAAAGTACTACTTTTAGAGAAAGTCTGGGTGGTTTCTATGACTTGCTATTGATGTAATCTTAGAGAGATCTCAAAGTTGGGGGAAAGCAGTAAACCTTGGTGAAGCTTGAGGTGCCTGGGGTCAGAGAACCATAAGTGTGCAGAAATGAGACACTGCTTGTGCACACTTCAATCGATTCTTGCTGTGAACCATGAGTCCAGAGTCAAATGTGGTGCTCCGCCACTTACTGTATCTCAACCAAGTTCACCAGGACTGGTTTCGGTTAAAATTGGGCAGGCGCCAAGGGAATCTAAAAAATTACAGGAAAATTGTGGTCATTAAAGGAAATTTTGTCTTAATTTTATCTTTTTTCCTCTGAAATTCCTGGGTCTGATTCACTTTGACGCTGTCTGATTATTTTCTATTTCTGTGTGCTATTAAACATTTGAAATTGTGTGTATGACAACAGAAACCTCTTTCAAAAGCAAGAGAATTGACAGGGTTTCCTGAGCACTTCAGCTGCAGTTTTTACAGCTTCATAGATGATTCAAATACCGGGTAAAGTGTTCAGGGCTGCACTCCATCTGAACTGAGGCTGTGATCTGCCGGCAGCCCTTCCGTGAGCTCTCACAGACGCCGCGTGAACTCTTCTCACAGAAGCGAAACAAAACTCACACTTGCCTCTTGACTGTGGCTTCCAGTCTCGGGCGACCTCCGAGGTGTGTGGATGAGACGCGTGCTCCACACAGCTCCGTGAGGCGAACCGCAATCTGTTGTTTTGTGTATTTTACCAGAGACTGTCAGCCAAGCACGTGGGGAAGGGAAAGTGCTGCTCCGTCCTCCCGTCTTCAGGACACAGATGGTCCCAACATTGTTTGTGGCTCTGAGTGTGTGAAGGGGCTGCTGAGCTGCCAGTCAGCAGAGATGGATGACACCTGGCAGGTCGGGAGCACGGAGCTGGCCTGGCACCAAGGGTGTGAGCAGAAGGAGCTGGCTTTGGGTGCTTGGGCCCTGGGCACGTTCCTGCTCCTTCAAACTTTTCCAGTTTCACTACCTGCTGAGAACAGTCCAGATAATCATGGAATATATTCAGTGAGGCTGGGGGCTGAGACTGCACCGATTGCCACCTGGGGACCAGAACCTGGGGGAAGTGAGACAGACTCCTGTATCAACAGCATGCCTGCTTTCCGCACACCCTTCCATCGGAGTTTGTCCAGTGTGGTGCAGGGCCTTCAAACACTGGTTCTGTTTTTAACCAGCTTACCTTCTATAAATACTAATATATTCATTTTCTAGAACTATGTATTTTAAATGTTTTGGCACCAGTACAGTTTAGAGACAAGCAAAATGTAGTGGCAGTTAGAAAATTCTGTTTTTAAGATTAGCAACCTCTCTTTTTAGAGAAAAGGTGAGTCAGGCGTGGTCATTTTTCTATTTAAAATGAGCCTCTGGCATCATACAGGTATATTTTTATTTATGATCAGTAAGTGCAACACTGGAACTAAATTTAAATGTGTCTGTTCTTTGTCTCGTAACATTTATCGTCTTTCACCCTCATCAAGAGGCTCTTCAGTTGCCCCTCGCTCTCTGCCGTTAGAGTGATATCATCTGCATATCTAAGTCAGACACAACTTAGCGACTGAACAACAACATTGATCATCAGCTTGATGGACTTTGCACGTATCTTAGGAAGTGACTTGAGCCCTTCATCCAGTGCTGCCTCTGACTTTTCTGAGCCCAGAGGGCCTCTACTCCGGCCGTCCCTGCCTCACTTAGCCTCTTCATCTGCGTGAACTCTCAAACACATCCTGGGCTCAGCGTTCAGTGCCTGCAAGTCAGTCCCCTCATCAGAATTTCTCTGGTTTGTCCTGAAAACCAGAGAACCTAGGACAAACCAGGACAAACCTATTCTTCCTAGTGAAGGATAGGTGCAGAATTCAGTTTTTCTCGTGGACCTCATATTCCTTAAGGCTTCTCAGCTCACAAGGGAACCAGGGGAGTTGGGAGTGCGAGCCCTGCCTTCTCGCCACCTCGCACGTGGACTGCCCCCTCTGTGAGGGCTGAGCCCCCGCCCAGCGCAGTGCTGGCTGTCAGGAGGGTCAGCAGAGCCGCCTTCATTTTGTCTCCACTGAAGGTTTGTTGGGCACGAAGCTGGGCACTTTTCTGAGCACCTGGGATGCTCACGGAAAGAGATAGAAGGTTCCTGCTTGTAGAGCATCTGTTCTACCGGAGGGAGACAGGCACTCAACAGAAGGGAAAATAAGTGAGGGGATCCTGTAGTCTGTTGGAAGGGGAAGCTCAGTGAAGAAGAGAGTGGAGAGGATACAGGCTTCGAGTTCTGGCTGGGGTGGGGTCGGCGGTCCAGGTAGTAAATTGGGAGGTCCAGGTGCACCCTGTTGGGATGGGACGTGGGAGCAGGGACTTGAAGAAATGAGGGTTTTTTGTTTTTTTTTTTCCCCCTTGGATCTGTCTGGCACAGTGCATCCGAGCAAGGAGAATGACCAGGGCCAGGCCAGGGCAAGTGGAGCAAGTGGGTGGAAGGGAAAGCAAGGCATTTACAGGACAATCCGAAGACTGATACGCAAGCGGGGCAAAGTCATGGAGAGCCACGTGAGCCACATAAGGTAGGGCTTGGGCTTCTGTCCCAAGACGGAGCTGCAGCTGACGGCCCTCCACCTGGGAACGGTGAGTCTTCTTACTTTAAATAAAGGTGGATGTTATCGTCTGTGGGAAAAATTAAGATGCCTTGTACATAGAGGGCTCATGTTGATCCTTCAGCCATCAGCACATGTAAGTGACAGCTGTGTCAGTAAGGAGCCACCCACACTTCAGCGAGTTTTTTCAGCTCAGCTCATGGTGACCACGTGGAGAGCTGAAGTAAACCACATGTAATACACGGGCTGGTCATTCTTTGGTCTACAGTCACTTCTTGAACATTCATTCTGTGCAGTGTTCTGTACATGATGCTGCGTTGAATACAGAAATAAATAAAGCATGGTCCGTGTCCGTGGATGAAATGTTCACATAAATAAACAAAAACTAAACGGAAGAAGCCTCCCACCTCTGCCCCTGCAGGAGTAATGAGTACAGTGCGTGCCTGACAGCGTTAGAACAAAACAGAAACCCGGGTGAGGGAAACGAGGTGGCTGATCCAGACACTGGAGCACAGTAGTGAGGATGGGGGTTCCCAAGAGAAGAGACCTCACGGGCTTCCAGCCGCATGGCCTTCTTCCTGAAGCCACTTCTTCACTGCAGCTCGGGGGAGGCATCCGCAGCCCAGCTGGCTTGCGTGGCCCAGGACCTTTGCAGACTGGAGCTGCCGGAATTTGCAAAGCAGGGAACCCGAGGGAAGGAAGGAGCCATGCAGATAAAGCACTCCCAAAAAATCTGCCCAGCCTTTCCTGGAGACTTAGCTGACTGCTGACCTACACACACGGTGAAGTTTCGCGAGGGCAGAGAGCAAGTCCCGGGAGCCGTCCTCCCCAGAGCCCCAGCTGGCCCGGGGCCCTTCGCATCCCTGCAGCCTCCCCGCGGGGGCTTGTGGTTCGCTCCTGACCCAGAGTGAGGATGTGCGGTAGCCGCGGGGCCCACGGGCACAGCCTGCCCTGGATCTGCCCTGAGAGCCCGAAAGCCAGCTTCGGAGGACCCGAACTGACCCCCAGGTGGAGGGAACGGCCGGTCAGACTGGTCCTCACTCTCAAGGGAAGACTGAAGAACCCAGACCCCCAGTGTCATGATGTCCCTGATGACCAGATATCATCAATGGTGACCACATGTGCTGAGACGTAGCGCAGTGTGGTCTGTGGTCTGGAGGAAACGAGTCCACGGGAGGGACCATCAAGGGAAGAGACGGGGCAGCTCGCGTGTGAGAGCCTTGCACTCCTCACAGAACTCAGCTTGAAGTGGATTGTAGACTCCCTGTGAAAGCCACACACATAAAACTTCCAAGAGAAAACACTGGGGAGCTCTCTTTGCCCTCTGTGTAAGCAAAGCTTCCTTTGTTGTGTAGGCACTAAGTTGTGTCTAACTCTTTGCGACCCCAGGAACTGTTTCCTTGCTAGGATACAAATAGTGAAGCCCATGAAAGGAGATATTGATCAGTGGGACTTCATCAAAACTTACAGCGTTTACTCTACCGTGAAAAACAATAATAAAAAGCTAAGTCACAGAGTAGGAGAAAGTGCTGTGTGGAGGACTTGGGTCCAGGATACACAGAGCATGGCTTAGACTAAATAACAGAACTAAAGCATTTGCAAAAGAAGATATTCAAATGGGCAAAAAACCTGTGAAATGATGCCAGACATCACCAGTCATCAGGAGATGCAGGTTAAAGCCAGAATGACATGCCACTGTACAGCCACTAGGGTGGTTAACATTAAAGGGACTGAGAATGCCAAATGTCAGTGACCAGGTGGAGCATCTGGAGTTGTGGTGCGCTGCTGGTGGGAACATAAAAAGGCACAGCCAGTTTAGAAGAGAGGTTAACAATTTCCTATAAAATTAAACGTATACTTCCTAACCACATGACCCAGAAATCCCACTCCTAGGAATTTACCCGAGAGGAATGAAAGCATATGTCTATGCAGAGATTTTTATGTAAATGTTTATAGTTGTTCTGTTCGTAATAGCTAAAAGTTAAAAATAACCCTTATGCCCATCAACAAATGAATGGATGGGCAAAGAGACACTAGACAAAGAAGAAAAAAAAGAGTAAGTGCTCTTTGATTTCATTTAAAGTCTGTTATAGGCAATCATATTGGATAGTGAGGTACACCGGTTCTGGGGTTTCCTGGGGTTGAAATGGAGGTGGGAGAAAATCTTTTTGCCAAATGGAAATATTCTGTATCTCATTTTTAGTGGAGGCTACAGGGGTACCTGTGGGGCTTCCCTGATGGCTCAGTGGTAAAGAATCTGCCTGTGCTGCAGGAGACACAGGTTTGATCCCTGGATCGGGAAGATCCCCTGGAGGAGGGCATGGCAACCCACTCCAGTATTCTTGCCTGGAGAATCCCATGGACAGAGGAACCTGGCTGGTTACAGTCCATAGGGTCGCACAGAGTCGGACACGACTGAAGCAACTTAAGCACGCATGCAGGTGCACATGCCGGGGGTGGGGGGCATGTGTTCGTCAAACTCATTAAAATTGGTTTAAAAGATTAGATGGAAGCTGAAGTATTAAACAGTGAAGCACAAAATATTCAGCAGTAAGCAGCAGTAAACAGGTGTTTCCTAATCAAGAGAGCTCTTTGGGAAAATGTGTTTTTGAACTGGGTTTTAGAAGCTTGAAATGAGTGAAAAGTGCTTTGTAGGTATGGGATGTAGAAAAAGTCTGAATCAGATACACTCACATACAGGAACACCCTCCTCAGTGGCAGGTCTGTACTTTTAATAAATGACAGGAACATCGTGTGATGAGGTTCAGGGACCCTGCCAACAGACGATCAAGGCTGCCTCATACTGCAGTGCGCAGGCTTGGGGGCACCCTTGACCAAAATTCCTTTTCTTTCTTTGGTTTTGAGTTTTGGTCCTTTTTCTCTAAGGGGCATTCCTGGAACACCTGAAATTTGAAGAGGAAGTTCCTGTTCTTAGGAAGCTCACAGCAAAATATTTTATTTTCAAATGGTTCATAAAAAAGGAAAATAACGTGTAAATATAGAGAGAGCAGATAAAGCAAATGTTGCAAAATGTTTAAAAAAAAAAAAAAAAAAGTAAGGGAGTTCTTTGTACCATCCTGGTAAACTGTAAAGTTTGAAGTGATTTCTGATTAAAAAATTACAAAAAAATTAAAACAAGTTAGGTCACTGGTGCTGTTTACTGAAAATCATGCAGATTTCCTATGAAGGAATAACTTGAGAAAAACCACAAAAATTTTAAAATTTTCTAGAGAAATTGTATCAAGAAACTCTGCTCCCCAGGAGAAAAGTGTTTGGGAAAGGGCATGGTGGACGTTACAAGGAGTGTGGGTTGCTGTTGCTGGATGGGGCTCCTATGTAGATTTCAGAGGGAGGCGGGCTCTGCCTCGCAGGTCACCTTTGACAGGTGTCCCCAGTCAGGAGCCTATTTACGGAAGGTGGCCATGGCATTCCAGACCACATGTAAAGGGCCGTCAGAGAAGGGGGCCACTGAGAAGCCTCCCTGAGGGCAAGGGCAAGCCGTCAGCAGAGAGTTTGGACAACACTCTAAGAGTGATTTTGACAACAAAGTACTTTTTAAGAGTGATGGGGATGGGGCGGGGGGGGGGGGGTGGAAAGTTGATTACTGATTCATCAACTGCCCAGACATAAAGGCAGTGAAATTCCCAGGAGACTGAGTGGTATTCAGATGTTATAAAAATGATGAGCTGTGGCTCTGTGTCCTTTTTTTTTTTTTAAAGAACATGTTAGAAATCTTACTTATTCAATTTCTATGGTTCCTTTATCTGATTCTTTTGGGAAGAGTAGTTTGAGACCATGCAGTTACTTTCCCAAATATTCTGTTGGTTGAATATTTCAGGCTGACTGTAAGGAAGGACCTTGTAGCTGAGTCTTGGGAGAGTTGGAGAGGCGTGGGGAAGGAGGGCGGGGCTTCCAGGAGATGGGAGCTCACCTGCATTTCAGGAGGATATCCTGGCTGCCTTGGGGACATCCCCTCTGCCTTGGGGGCACGTGGGAGGACCGCAGAGGGGGTTTGAGGCTTCTTGGGAAGCTTCCACAGTAATTGGGCCTGAGTGACCGTGTTGTGGACCAGTTGAGATTTGGCGAGGGGGCTGGAGTGGGGGGTGAGTTGTAAAGTGGGCAGTTCAAGATAAAGCATTAGGTGTTACGCTGTCAGGGCAGCTGAGCACAGATCCTCAGTGAAAAGAGTGTTTTACTTAAATTCCTGAATTGTTTTGCTGACAATATGTGTGTAGCTTCAGGTCACTCTGCTTTGTATCCTGCTGCACATTAGTTATCTCTGTTTTTTTAGGTGGGATCCCTTTGTACTAGCTCTCTGTATTTTGCAAATATAAAGTGATTCTAAAATTTATTTAAAAATACTCAGTAATGTGCTTCTCTCTCTCTTTATATATATATATGTATATGTATATATATATATATAATAGAGTGGAAAGAATTAAGGTATGAAATAGCTTAACTTACATAGAAATATTTTACAGTAGAGAATGTTGTTCATTGTCTGTGACTTATAAAACTGGATTTCCCTTAATGTTCATTCATTGTTGGTCTCATTTTTCCTGTTTAAGATTTGGAAAATAGATTTGTAAACTTTGTAAGTGTAAAAAAAGAAGTTTCAAAGCTCTTATTCTGCATTCTTTCTTAAGGAGAACATTCAGGCAGAGGGCTGGATGGGAGATGCCAAAGGGGAGGTGTTAACGCTTTAGCTTCTCACCACCTTTTTTTGGCTGATTCACTGGGTAGATTTTGTGGAAACATTGTATATGGCTTAAGAGATGCTAGGGGCTTTCTTTGTCTTTTCTCTCTTCTCTTTTTCCTTTTCCCTTAAAAACCTCTGTGTTAGATCAAAGAAATCCACATGCATTTTAAGTGATTGTGTTATTTATTTTTATCTTGAAATGTACATCTCAAAATAAAGATTAATTTTTAAAGAGCTTTTTAAAGTTTAGAAATATGAACTATTTATTCTTAATGTTAAAATTCCATTTTTAACTACTCTAAATATTCATAATTATGTCCTTTCCATAGTTTTAAATTATTTTGAAATAACATCACATAATATAGTCAATGCTAGAAATGTATTCGGAAAAGTACCTATGGCAGAAATGGAAACAATTTTGTAAAGCAATTATCCTTCAATTAAAAATAAAATTTAAAAGAAAACTTATGCTCATTTTAAACATTAAATAAGTAGTGGTCAGTATTAAAATGTTTATAGACTTAGTGATCTTATTTTATGTTGATCAGCCTGTTTAAAGTCTCTGGCATAAAGTGGGTCATATAGGAAAGGCAGATCAACAGACATCACTTTGAAGACAGCCTCTGAGGCTATAAATTGATGGGCGTGGGCTCCTGTGTAAACGGTAGAGCATCTGAAGAGGAGGGGGGTTGGGGGCTTCAACCCCCCAACCTCCCCTTATATACCTCCCCTGGTTGAGAAACACTTATCACTTATTATAGCAATAAAAATGATTAGTCACTTAGAGCCCTAAGACATTTCTTACCTCTGTTGTTCTGGCATGCTGGATGTTTTTATTTGAAAATTTATTTAGGAAAAGGAAATGAAATCAGGAGGTTACCAGAAATGTCTTATAATCGTCTCCTGCACAAAAGGCAGGTGTTCTGATTTCATTGCTCAACCTCAGAACATGAGGCTCAGAGGGCTTGGAGAAAGACTCTTTTAATATGAGATTTAGAATTAGGTTACAGCTACTGGTGATGAAGAAAATGTGGGGTTGTGAGTGGACTTCAGACATTTTAGATTAGAAAGAGGAAAGGAAAGTAATGAGTCCCATTTCTAAACGAATTTAAGAAGCAATCTGATTTTAGTTCCAGCAATGCACAGGAAGCAGAATAAAAACTAGCGTGCTTTATTTACTAACCAATGAATTGAATTGTCTGCCTTTTATTACAGATATAAAGTAAAGACTATGAAGAGACAATCATTTTTGTAGCTATCAGACTTTCAGGAACATCTCTCTTGTGGTTTAAATAACAGATAGTTTAAGTGTTTTTCCATTACCTCTGTGTAAATGAAAAATGCATAAAATATTTTAACAAGGCAAAGTAATCCAAGGAGATTGTTATTTTGTGTTACAAATTAGGTTATTTCTGTCATAAAATTAAAGGGGAAAAAAAAAAAAACAACGTTAGGACACTTCAGCTTAATATCATTTACCAGAAGGAACATGTAACAGATTTAATGAGCTAGCAGGTCACCTGAATCCAGCTGCTTCCGACCAGCTTTATGAAACAGAGAATGCAGCTAGCAGTGGGAGGTAAGCATTATTACAAGCTCTCAAGGAGTTACAAAATCGATTTCTGCTTGAATGAATTAATTTAGATTATCAATTTATAACCAGCTACACGAATCCCATCAACTCAACAATTCGGTGGATGATCAGGTTCAACCCCTGTAAGAGCCTCGCAATTAGGGGCCCCTCCCCGCCCTGCGGTCCCCGCCGTCCTGCAGCGGTGCTCGCCGACTTACTCAGCTGCACAAAAGGAAAAGGAAATGTTTGCTCAGGGAAATTGCGGAGGTAAAGGACAACATCCTGAAGAGGGAGGCAGGATAATACCGTGCATGTGTGAGTCCAGGGCCTTCGCCTTGGAATCCTTTTGATCCTGTGAAAGGGTAATTTTGACCATCCTGACTGAATTTCAGAATCACCACGATTTGTACCTTGGAACGTTTGAGACTTCACTTTTGACCAAGGCCTCGCTGCAAAAGGACATGACAGCTGTGGCCATTCTCTTTCCCCCCCAAACCGGGGAGGTTGGGCTTGTGAGCTTTGTTCAGTGTGGACAACAGGCCCCAGTTTGCTCATCTTCTTCCTGTTCAAAGAACTGTCATCACCTCTACCCCCGCCCACCCACCTCCTGAGAAAAAGAGCTCAATTCTGTGCAAAACACAAGTTGCTTCAGCTCAAAAGCCAGTTGTTCAGCCTCCAAACTATGTGAGCCGTTTGTTTTCGTTTGCACCTTCAGCGAAGAATTCTTGCTTTTCCACCCCATTTCCCCTACCCTGCTGTATCCCAGGTCTGAAGGCCTGGCTGACTTCTCTCCTGCTAACCACTGGAATAAGTGTGTACCTAGGGAAATCATGCAGGTGCTCTGTTGCCCCGGACTCAGTGCTTCTCCCCCGTGGGCAGCACAAGCCCAGGGCCCCTGTGCCCCTGTCCCAGCCCATCTGGCCGGCCTGCGGCTGCTGACCTTGACCAGGCTGGCTCTGCTTCTCTGGGGGCGCCTTAAGCAGTGGTGGCTTCAGATGAGACGTGACTCAAGGTCACTGGGCTCTGAACCCCGGGGCCCTCCCATGCTTGCCCCCCTCAAGTCCAGGCTCTGCAGCCTCCAGAGCCACCCCCTGCTCCTTTGTGCCCCGAAGGCTTCTCCCTCTCCTGAGACGCTTCCTCCTGAGTCTGAACTGACCCCCGCGCTGTGCCGTGCGCCTGCGTCCCCTGTGGCCCTAACTCCCTGAGGTGCATGTGGAGCCCCTCATGGCCATGGGACCCTTGTCCACCACCCACCTCTGTCTCTGCCATACCAGGGAGACTTGGTTACTAGCTTCATCTTCCAGATGAGGAGTCGGGCCGGCCGTGCACTGGGGCCGTTCCTGCGGCCTCGCCCTGCCTGGGCAGAGCCGGGCCGGCGCGCAGGCCCCTGACGGCCGAGCTGAGATGCCTTATCTTCCATGGGCAGCAGCTCTCGTCAGGAAGGCCTCACTCCTCCCAGGGCAGGGCCGCTCTCCTTTTCCTTCCTTGACCCGTGTGGCTCATCAAAGGCCCCGTGAACGTGCTAAGTGCAGTTACCTTCCAGATTCGAGGACACCCCTGGAGCCCCGTCCTTCTCTGTTAGCCTGGCCTCCGCCTCCTGCCTCCTTCAGTGGGCGAAGACCCCCTGGTTCTCCACCAGAGGACCTGCTGGTCAAAGTGCTTGTGTTTCGTCTGGTCCATTTTTCCATAAAAGTCTTTCCTCTCTTATCGATTATAGGTGAAAGTGTTAATTGTCAGTCGTGTCCGACTGTGTGACCCCCTGGACTGTAGCCCGCCAGGCTCCTCTGTCCAAGGGGTTCTCCAGACAAGAATGCTGGAATGGCTTGTCATCGCCTTCTCCAGATACATTATGGGTAGATTATCACCTATTTTTACGGAATTCTCTCGTTTGTTTTTATTGAATACCCATCTGTGCCTTCTGAGTTTTGAACTAGGTGAATGTATTGCCTGTTCAGAAATAATTTTAAATGGAATGATGTAGTCCTGGCCCAAAATTCTTAGGAGAATAAAGAGAGAAAGTGGTTGTACAAGTGCTTTGCAATTCGTAAAGTTATTACAGCTGCAAAGAGTGAGGTTGTTCCAGGCTCATAGTATGCCCTGTTGTTACCAGGGGCTGAAGTGAAGTGATCAGATGAGATTGGCCAAGTCTCTTTTTCTTGGTATTCTTCAAGTATCATCAACCTAGTATGACTTAGACCAGGGTGATTTTCAGAAATAAAAGCTGTGTGTATCTGCCAAAGTTTTCAGAAATTAAGTTTTCCCTTGAGAAGAAATATGGCAAATCTTCAAGTGGGTGAAGTAGTGGCCATACTAAGAATTAGCCATTGGATGTAAGTTTATAAAAGGCCTACACATCTTTACTTTCATTATTACTCTCTCTTTTCTGCACAAAATTTTTATCTGTTTTATTAATGCAAGCACTACATTCACTATTTCTAATTGTAATATTTATTTACCTACTTGTATTCAACCTTATGCTCAGAGTATTAGGAATACCAGGAGGTATGAACCAGTTGTTCTTGGGCTGGAAAGATAACACATATGCGTGTAAACGCTTAGAGAATGATTGTAACGATTGGACGATGACACCAGGTTAACGTGCGCAAAGCCCCCCTGGGGTGTCAACCTGTCCTCCCAGGTTCCATCTGCCTGCCCCCACCTTGCACCGAGTCATCCACTAGCCATCACTCCAGAATTGTCTTTTTGAAGCTTCCTGCCCAAAATGGGTCATTTCTGTTCAGAATCGTCAGTGCCTGTGAAGTGAGGTCCCTGCAGACCCTGAGCCCGTCGGGGGCAGGGACTCAGCCGTGCTCCCTTCTGCTGACCCCAGCATGGGAGGGAACAGGGATGCGGGGTGGGCACAGGGAGCTCAGAGGTGTTGGCTGGAACCAGCCCCGGAGTCCCAGACGGCGAGGCCAGCACAAGCTGGATTGGTTAGGAAGGAAGGCGTGCCATCAGGAACATCCTGGAGAAGGGGCCAGAACTCCAGAAACCTGTGTGCTACTTACGCCATGTTCCCTATGGACGTGTAAACCTTGTGTTACGAGACGCTTTGAAGTTGGCGCTGGACTGAGAACCTTTCTGGTCCAGAAAAATATATATTTAATGGATATCTGTTGAAGATAGGAGAACTTTCCTTTTTTTTAATTGCAAACTATTGTTAGACAGCAGTTGATAGCTTCTGGGGTTGGAGTTAAATAGGAATGAAAAGTACCGGTTTTTAAGGAAGTAACAAATACTAATTTTATTACTATCCATTACTAACAGATGCAAAAGGAAAATGGTACATTTAATGAGAACATAATAGAATCCTTTCTCAAAAGTTAGCTGAAATGCAAAATTTGTGCCTCCAACACTGATTTTCTCTCCATTAACATGTAAACATCAGTTCAGTTCAGTCGCTCAGTTGTGTCCGACTCTTTGCGACCCCATGAATCACAGCACACCAGGCCTCCCTGTCCATCACCAACTCCAGGAGTTCACTCAGACTCCAGGAGTTCACTCAGACTCGAGTTCCATCGAGTCAGTGATGCCATCCAGCCATCCCATCCTCGGTCGTCCCCTTCTCCTCCCGCCCCCAATCCCTCCCAGCATCAGAGTCTTTTCCAATGAGTCAACTCTTTGCATGAGTGGCCAAAGTACTGGAGTTTCAGCTTTAGCATCATTCCTTCCAGAGAAATCCCAGGGCTGATCTCCTTCAGAATGGACTGGTTGGATCTCCTTGCAGTCCAAGGGACTCTCAAGAGTCTTCTCCAACACCACAGTTCAAAAGCATCAGTTCTTTGGTGCTCAGCCTTCTCACAGTCCAACTCCCACATCCATACATGACCACAGGAAAAACCATAGCCTTGACTAGATGGACCTTAGTTGGCAAAGTAATGTCTCTGCTTTTGAATATGCTATCTAGGTTGGTCATAACTTTTCTTCCAAGGAGTAAGCGTCTTTTAATTTCATGGCTGCAGTCACCATCTGCAGTGATTTGGGAGCCCCCCAAAATAAAGTCTGACACTGTTTCCACTGTTTCTCCATCTATTTCCCATGGAGTGATGGGACCGGATGCCATGATCTTCGTTTTCTAAATGTTGAGCTTCAGGCCAACTTTTTCACTCTCCACTTTCACTTTCATCAAGAGGCTTTTTAGCTCCTCTTCACTTTCTGCCATCAGGGTGGTGTCATCTGCATATCTGAGGTTATTGATATTTCTCCCGGCAGTCTTGATTCCAGCTTGTGTTTCTTCCAGTCCAGCGTTTCTCATGATGTACTCTGCATAGAAGTTAAATAAGCAGGGTGACAATATACAGCCCTGACGTACTCCTTTTCCTATTTGGAACCTGTCTGTTGTTCCATGTCCAGTTCTAACTGCTGCTTCCTGACCTGCATACAGATTTCTCAAGAGGCAGGTCAGGTGGTCTGGTATTCCCATCTCTCTCAGAATTTTCCACAGTTTATTGTGTATATTTGATTTTTTCCAACTTGGTATGTATGGGTCACCAGATTTAGCAAATAAAATTCAGGACACCTAGTTCCATCTGAATTTCAGATAAACAGCAAATAATGCAATGTTTGAGACATGTTTATGCTACAAAGTTATTTGTTGTTTATCTGAAATTAAAATTCAAGTGGAATCCTGTATTTTATCAGAAACCCTGCTTCTGCCCTCCTTGAAGGAACCAGACTCAGACGTTAGGGGCAGTAGCAATGGGGAATGCAGAGTTTTGCCGGCGTATTTTATAAAGATGGAGCAGAGAGTAGAAGCTGAAGTGAGGTAGGTTGTGGAGTTGCTGGGTCAAGGGTTAACCTGGCAATTCTCCACTGGAGGTGCTTTTGTCCCCCAGGGACATCTGGCATTATCCGAGATGTACTGCGTCATCACAGCTGGGTGGGGGAGCTGGGCACCCATCATGTCCAGGATGGGGGGCAGGCATGGAGGCAGAGGTAACACTGGGTTTACATCTCAGCTCTGTCTGGGGTTTGCAAGTCACCTCGCTCTTCTGAGCCTCGGCTCCCTCAAAACTGAGCTGGAGATGTTCCTGTGAGTCCATCTGCAGGGATGGAAGAGCTGGACGTTGGCCTTGACAGGCACGGTGGGGCGCTCGGCACGAGCCCCTCGGGCAGGGGCTGGCGGCCCTGGTGGAGCAGGATGCAGGGCGCGCGCTCGCGGGCATGAAGGGGGGCGCCTGCGGGCAGGACGGCTGTGGGCCGGGCTGGGCTCGCGCGGCCGGGCGGGTGGCATGCTCAGTCTGCTTTCCTTCTCCTCTTTCGCCTTCGGCAGCTTGTCTGGGAACACGTGACTCTGTTCTTCCCGATGTATATTCCTTCGTGTTGTGATTGTAGAGCTCCTCGTGATTGAAAGAGCGTTGGAAAGAGAGGCTGAAGTAGAGGTTTCCGAAGGCAGCTGTGGGCCCTTCTCCTTGGGGAGAGCTGCTCTCAGTGATGGGTTTGCCTTGCTCTTTCCTCTTCTCTTCCCCTCCTCCCCATCCTGTCCTCTCACCCCTTCTTTCACGGGGAGCCCCGGCAGTTTGCAGGGCTCCTCCCACGTTGGGAGTGGGTGGAGGGAAGGAAGGAGCACAGAGTGGAGGGCAGTCACTGAGGTCTGCAAGCAGCCATGTGGCCTTGGCTCGTCCGCTCCATTCCTTAGTAGGAGGTCGGGCCCCACCCTCCCGGCCTCCTGTCTGGAGATACTCACCAAGTGGGATCAGATGAAGCCGGCCTTGGCCCACTTGCTTTCTTTTAGCATTTCCTTAAATTGCCAACACCCACTGGATCATGGAAAAAGCAAGAGAGTTCCAGAAAAACATCTATTTCTGCTTTATTGACTATGCCAAAGCCTTTGACTGTATGGATCACAATCAACTGTGGAAAATTCTGAGAGATGGGAATACCAGACCACCTGACCTGCCTCTTGAGAAATCTGTATGCAGGTCAGGAAGCAACAGTTAGAACTGGACATGGAACAACAGACTGGTTCCAAATAGGAAAAGGAGTACGTCAAGGCTGTATATTGTCACCCTGCTTATTTAACTTATATGCAGAGCACATCATGAGAAACGCTGGACTGGAAGAAACACAAGCTGGAATCAAGACTGCCGGGAGAAATATCAATAACCTCAGATATGCAGATGACACCACCCTGATGGCAGAAAGTGAAGAGGAACTAAAAAAACCTCTTGATGAAAGTAAAAGTGGAGAGTGAAAAAGTTGGCTTAAAGGTCAACATTCAGAAAACGAAGATCATGGCATCCAATCCCATCACTTCATGGGAAATAGATGGAGAAACAGTGGAAACAGTGTCAGACTTTATTTTGGGGGGCTCCCAAATCACTGCAGATGGTGACTGCAGCCATGAAATTAAAAGACGCTTACTCCTTGGAAGAAAAGTTATGACCAACCTAGATAGCATATTCAAAAGCAGAGACATTACTTTGCCAACTAAGGTCTGTCTAGTCAAGGCTATGGTTTTTCCAGTGGTCGTGTATGGATGTGAGAGTTGGACTGTGAAGAAGGCTGAGTGCTGAAGAATTGATGCTTTTGATCTGTGGTGTTGGAGAAGACTCTTGAGAGTCCCTTGGACTGCAAGGAGATCCAACCAGTCCATTCTGAAGGAGATCAGCCCTGGGATTTCTTTGGAAGGAATGATGCTAAAGCTGAAACTCCAGTACTTTGGCCACCTCATGCAAAGAGTTGACTCATTGGAAAAGACTCTGATGCTGGGAGGGATTGGGGGCAGGAGGAGAAGGGGACGACCGAGGATGGGATGGCTGGATGGCATCACTGACTCGATGGACGTGCGTCTGAGTGAACTCCTGGAGTTGGTGATGGACAGGGAGGCCTGGCGTGCTGCGATTCATGGGGTCGCAAAGAGTCGGACATGACTGAGCGACTGAACTGTGAACTGTGGGCATTCACCGAAATGTGTTGACTCAGCTTGAATTCAGCACTTCATACTTTGTTCTCGGAAAGCCAACCTCCAGATTCTTTGCTGCTTTTTTATCTGAAAGTAGTAGTGGGTATCGTCCATTTATTAAGCAACATCAACACTACCTTTAAAAAGTTGTGACTTTCCCAACGGAAGCATATTCTGATTATTTCAAACAATTGTTCTGAGATCTGATTATTTCAAATGATTGTTCTGAAAGCCTCATCATCACACATCATCATACTGCTCACTTTCAAGGAGTGCCTTGCTGGCAGGTGTGTGGAATGTTTCCAGTCTTAATTCTCGAGCCGGGGTCAGACGCTTAATCTCCAGATGCCCCTCGGATTCAGTCTGCGTGACTGGCCAGGACTGAGCCCAGACCGCTCCTCAGCCTGGTGGTGTGTTATCAGAAATGCACCCGGGCAGGCTCCAGTAGCCTTTGGGGAACTCTATTCCAGAGTTGTTTCAGGAAAGAACTGGGAGAGCAGAGACATGCGGTTGGTTTATGGGACCCTCTTTCCTTTTTCGCCCCTTTTCCTATGATTTGTTGTTACCTTTCTGGAGGAAAAGGTAGATTTCTGTCACTTCACCTTTTTTTTTTGTTTGTTTGGGTGGGGGGAGATTGTTGAATTTAGGCATTCCAGAAAGAATACTTAAGTTACTTTTTTGCACCCAAACTAGTGATTTAAATCAAGTGCAGGCAACTGATGGCCTCGTGCGCCTCTCGCCTAGCCCCCACTCTGTGCTGGGCCGCTGCAAGAACAGACATCATTTGCTGTGCTGTGCACTGGTTTCTTGAGCCAGATTTGAGTGAGACTCTGCTGATACTCAAGATGGCCACAGTTAGGAAAGTCATCATGTCACCTGCTTTGAGGTCAGGCCCTCATGCCGCCCTAGAATATAACTGAGCAGGTTCCAGCAGGACAGGCGGTGGGTCCCTGGGGGTCTTCACACTTGGAGGAATCCCAGCAGCTGCTCTTCCCTCCCCTCCCCTCCCCACAAGGGTAGGAATGGAACAGGGCGGAGAGGCCATGAGGCAGTCCCGCGTTCACATTTCTGCTCATGTCGAGGAGCTAACGTGGTGTTCAACAACCCCTTTCTCACAATTTCTGCCCGCCCCATCCCCTCACCAAGATGTCGCTGGTCTGACTGATGGTCTCCTGGTCAGCTCCTGGCGCCAGCCCAGCCATGGCTCCTGTCAGAGCTCCGTATGTGCAATGGCAGTGATAGAACTCGCTTCCTCATAGGGCATCGCTAAGAAGCGCCAGCTTCTGCAGTCTCTGACTAGGTCCCAGGGCTCATCTGGGCTGTTAGACTGTAGTTTCTATTGCCCCCCAAAATAGGAGTACATTTTCCTTTTGCTATAAATTATTTCTAGGGTCGTTCAGCAGTTTCTGCTCTTCTCGGTGAGCCCGTGTGCTGGGGGCAGTGATGGGTTGGAGGGCGGGAGGCTAACCTGCTAAAGAGACTCGCCTGACAGCAGTCTCAGGGGGGGCGGGAGCCAGGTTCACGCGGCCTAATGAAGCAGGCCCCTCGCCTTCCGAGAGACATCCCGTCCCCTCTCACTGGGAACGGAAGTTGCATCCAGGAGGGGCTGTTTCATTGATTCCAAGCACTTGTTTTATCAGCCTTTACTAATACTTTGTGTGTAAAATAAGAGATGAAATATCTTCTGTTATTTCTGTCTCACTTCAGCCGTAATCAGCCATAGTCTTTCAAGCGTATGTTTCCGTTTTACTCTCTGTCTCCATCTCTGAGCGCAGTCCCCAGTGCTCACCTCAGCTGCCCCTCTGGAGGTGGTGAGCAACCTCCTTCAGCATCCCTGCACCGTGTTTCCGGCGGCGCCTGCGACGGGCCGGCAACCTCGGCTCCCTGGGCCTCTATCAGCGGTGGTCCGCCTTATTGATAGGAACTGAGATATTGACAGTCTGTGCTCGGAAGGAAAATAGGAGTTTGATATGACATATTGTGTGTCTCAGCAAGACTCATAAATAATTTTGACAAGTTTTTGTATGCATGGGAAAGTCCTTGATTCAGCCTCCCATAAAAATAAACTTCTATTATGGAATGTATTTGTCAAGTGGCTGCTTGATGGATGGGGCTGCGTTTACCCCTTGGCAGTTCGATGAGTTTTAGATGCACAGCTTAGCAGAGTGGATTTACGGGCAGTTCAGAAATAATTATTCAGTATGAAATGCATAATTCCTGTACCTGGATTTTCATTTTTTATTAGATTTTGTTTCTGTTGCATCTGTGGTCTCTAAAACAAAAGAACTTGGGGTTTTTTTGAGTTATTGTTTATTGAGGTTTTGTATTGAACAACCTGATTCAGCCCAGTCCCTGCTCCAAACTTAGCTGATATATTTTCATTGAATGGGTAATTTTAGTTATTCTCCTTGAGAAGGTTTATTTCTTTTCTAAATTATAAGCTACGTAGTAAATTCAACTTTATTAATAGGACTGAAAATGTGGACAAAGATTGTCTCATTTTTTTCTGAGGTTATCTCAGCTGTCTACTCCTTTGAACATAATTGCAGGTCCACATTTCTGCCAGAAAACAGAACTTTACACTTAAACTCTGCCTCTTCAAACTAAAGCTTTAAAATGTATATTTTTTTCCCTCCTAAAACTATACTTAGAGTTGCTTTCTCATCAGCCATACACACTGTGGCTAAGGTAGTATCCTTGAATAAGTGAGAAACTTTGCAAGTGTTAAAGCCCCACAGTCCTGCAGTAGTGTCCAGTCTCTCACAGTGGGCCCATAAGGGTTGTGATTCTTCTTTAGAACATAGTACTGACTTTTTCAGAATTCCCATTGGTTGAGTCTCTGAAGTCTGGAATCCACATAGGAAGGCCTTCCCCAAGAGTGGCATGAAAGATAAATAAAGTTTCATTATAGACCTTGTTCTTATAAATAGTTTCAATACTGTGATCTCTAATTTGTTAAAGATCTAAATTGTTATTGTTGTTCAGTCACTCAGTCGTCTGACTCTTTGTGACCCCCATAGATTGCAACATGCCAGGCTTCACTGTCCTTCACTGTCTTCCGGAGTTTTGCTCAAACTCATGTCCATTGAGACGGTGATGCCATCTAATCATCTCATCTTCTACCGCCCCTTCCCCTCCTGCCCTCAATATTTCCCAGCATCACGGTCTTTTCCGATAAGTTGACTCTTCACATCAGATGGCCAAAGAGCTGGAGGTTCAGCTTCAGCAGCAGACCTTCCAGTGAATGTTCAGGGTTGATTTCCTTTAGGATTGACTGGTTTGATCGCCTTGTTGTCCAAGGGACTCTCAAGAGTCCTCTCCAGCACAGTTCAAAGGCTTCAATTCTTCAGCATTCAGCCTGCTTAATGGTCCAACTCTCACATCTATACATGACTACTGGAAAATACTTTTTTTTTTTCAGTAATGTTAACAAATACCTTCTGATCAATTGTTATGTGTCAGATGCTTTGCCAAGAGCCAAGGCAGCAGCTGCTGCCCTCAAGGAGTTCTCAAGTCTAGTTAGAACATGGGAACGGGTTGTTGACATTACAGTGCGGGAGGTGCAGAGGGAAGTTTGCACCAGGAGCTACAGGTTCACAGACAGACCCCCTCTGCTTGCCGCAGCTGGGACATGTGCAGAGCCAAGAACACTGTCTTGAAGGTGTTTTCTAGACAGAGGGGGGGACGTGCAGTCAAGGCAGGTGGAGTCACCACCGCGATGCAGCTTCAGGCAGCGCCTGCTCCAGGCACCTTGTTTGCCAGCAGCTGAGACAAGCCTGGGAGGCCCCCTGGGGCCACTCTGTGGAGGTAGTTGTCTGCCCTGCCGGGGCCATCGGCAGAGCTAGAGTTCCTTTGAGGGTGGAAGAGTAGGAGGCTTTTAATAAGTGAGTAGTGATTCACAGGGGTTTATTATTATTCTCTTTGCATACATTTCAGATTTTTTATAATAAAGAATCTAATGGAAGACAGTAGGACTAGTTTGTAGGGCTGTGTGTCCCCACTTCTCCCCGGTGAACTTGACCCCGCGTCAAGGCTAACCTGTTTCTGTCTAGTTCCTCCTCTCTCTGTGTTTCCAGTCCCTACACTGAAGAAGGAAATGCGAGAATCGGGCCTTGAAACAGACTTCAGGGCGTTTCATAAACTTAGGTTTGTGAAGGGAGGGACAGATCTGTTTTTTAGTGGGGAAAGGCATGGGTGACAAGGCCCAGTTAATGTAAACCAGTAATTACTTCCGGTTGAGTAGCTAATGCACCTGGATCGGGGTTCAAGCCTTTCACGTGCTTGTAGATTTACGCTGCCTTCAAGATGGCCCTCAAGTCAGCTCCAGCCCTGGGTGCTGAGGCGTGCTTCCTAATCATGGCAGTCCTCCAGGTGTCCTTCTCTGAGAGCCACCTGTTGAATGACCAGTCCCTTGAGTTTTCCAGCAGCCCCAGGGAATCTAACTCAGAAGTAGGCAGACTCACCCGCCAGTTGTGAGCCTGGAGCCTGACTCCTGGTGGCCTCGCCCCTGCCAGGAAGGCCCTCGCTTTTGTAAGGCACATTTGTGGATGCAGTGTTCATGTTGGGGTTTGTAGGAGGTGCAGGGTTAAGACTTTTGCCTGCCTGAAATTTCTAAGCCAAGAAAGGATGGCAAGAAAGTCAACGTGATGTGAGTAACTGATAGAAAAGCAGTCTTCTTAAATTGCACTGCCAAATTATCTGAACTAATTAATCTTTGTGACTAAATGTTATCATTCAGGCCTATTTGTTACAAACACTTAGAGCTTTACTTGCATTTTTTAATTCCTCTCTAATTTAAATGAATACATTAGCCTTAATCTGTAGCTGATGAGTTTGCCTAGCAAACTGATGTAAAATTACAATAAAATTAAGCATATAATAAATGGGAGTCTTGACGAGGAAATAGTGACTTAGAATAGACCCAGTTGCCCTAAGCCACTCTGGACTCTGGAGCAGTGGGCATCTGGACTTATGTAGATGCTACTGGTCCTTGTAGTCACCGTCTTCTGATTGTGGCTTTGCAGGTGGAGGAAAACCACCAGGGGACTTGTGATGATGCCCAGCCAGTCAGCTGTTGGGCTCCCTGGGACCAGCTGGCTCAAGATTGCCGAGGCCTTCCCGGGTGCTGCAGGGACCAGGGGTTCACGAGGGCTGTTAGTAGGACAGGTTGGGGTGATACCTCATTGAGAGCCATGTGTGCGACCAAGCTGACAAAGCCTGCGGTGATCGTGTGTCACCAGAGGAAGAAGTGGGTCCCTGGGGGTGACTTGCACTTTAGTGCCCGATGCTCGTGGACCTGAGAGCAGTTTCCAGGATGTTTGCCAGGTCTACGCAGCAGGGACTTTCGCTCTCTGTGTCTGGGCAGCTGGCACGGTCATATCTGATGAAGCCTGCCTGCTGGAAGTCTCCTTCTCGTTGGCATCAACAGCAGTGGCGTGAACACCGAGTGTCCACTGCTCCAGGGTCCAGCCGTGGTGAACCCAGAAGGAACGCTTCCTCGGCTCTCCTGTTCCCCCGCGACCTCTCCCCAGGGACTGCCTGATCTAGGTTCCACATGCCTCCTCTTTATGGGCCAATCTAAATAATGTGTTCCTTAAGGAGAAGCACACGTGGGGACACCAAGCAAGTCTTAACATCTGTAAAACTCTGCTCTTCCATACAGCAAAGAATGGTCCCTTGTCAGGAGCAGTCAGATCCTCATAAAAGTAACAGCGCACCGGGCATCCCCAAGTGGCCCATGGGAAGCTTCACTTTATCAGCGTCAGGCCATGAGCAGGAAGCATGGTGGGAAGACCCTGAAGACCTATGTGGAATCAGGGGTAAAATCTGACTCTTACTCATGAAACCACTCCTGGTTTGCTCTTGAGTTTAGTTTTCTTTATTAGGAATTCTAAATTTCCCAAATATTAGTAACTGACTTGTAACAAGTAAAACAAACATAAATAAAGATCCTCCCCTCACACAGCCAGCCAGGAATCACTGTTTACAGCTCACTGTGTACCAGCCTCCTTTGAACAAGAAGTTGTGTTCTTTACAAATGTTTTAGAAGAGGGTAGGATACATGTAATTCTGCAGTGTTCATCTTTCCTTCAGATCAATAGACAGTAATCTAATTATTCATCAGAATCATCATATAACATATGAGTGTGGGTACCATTCTTTCATCACCTTCCCTTATATATGGACTTTTGGTGGGTTTTTTTTTGCTATATTAAATATTATTGTACATGAAAAACTTTTGCTTAAAAACAACATGAATCCAAGTGATAGGGAAAAACAGATAATGAAAAGCACTGATCCATTTAAATAAAGTCAGAAAATACTTGTAGCTAGTATTTAATGAGTTTAGGTTGAAAGAAAGAATATTGGACTTTTTCAATATTTTTGAAATGTCAAATAGAGTCTAACCCCTTGGTACCATTTTTGTAAACTGAATGTGCCTTAAACATGTATCCTAATTCCCCTTTGAACTGGCTTATCAGAGATAAGTATAAATAATGGGGCTATCTGGCATGTCATATTTGTTTACAAATTTTACGTCATGCATGAATTTTTCCCAGTAGCAGACTTGACTTTTTCTGGCCAGTGTTTGGTTCAGTTTTTATAATAGCCAAATAAAGTTACAGAAATACCCATTGAGAATAGTGGAATTTAAATTCACAGTTAGTGTTTAAATACTTCTTATGTGCTATATATATCGAAACCCTCTTTTAAACCTGCAAACACGTTTCTACCTGGTTATTAACCTATGTGTTACGTCAGTAGCCCGACGGCTTCCCCGACAGCTTAGCCGTGAAAGAAGCTGTTTGCGGTGCAGAAGGTATGGGAGGCTCGGGCTCATCCCTGGGTTGGAAGACCCTCTGGAGGAGCAGATGGCACCCCATGCTAGTGACCCTGACAGTTAGTTGCTTGCTGTGACAGCCAGGCCCTCACCTGTGGGGCATTGTCAGCACTTCTGCGAACGGTGACTTGGGGCACCTGTGTGCTGAGTTGGCTGAGATGAACTCGTTGCACCTTGAAGCACTGTCAGAGCAAAGAGGAGGAAGTAGCAGGCTTCAGGGCAGGCTAGAGTGGGTGATGCTTAAATGCGTCATCACATAAACCCTCAACATTTGGTTTTCCAGTTTTACTATACTTTGCAGCAGGCTCCCCAAAAGAAAGCATTTCTCTTCTCCCAAATTACTGAAAACCTGAATCAGCTTAGGAGCAACAGGAAGGTTAGAAGCAGATCTCCCCCAAAGCCTCAACTGATTATGCATCTGGGTAGAATTTGGCCTATTAACCTCTGCAGTCAAATAAAAACAAAAGAAAAAACTCTTAGCTTTGCTGTGAATTTGCTGGTTTGCGGTTCAGTTTATTGTAGAATTGTTAACCTCATCTCATCAGAGCAAAGGGGGCATATAAATACCCTGTTTCATGAGTGGCTAATTTTCTTCATTAAAATATACCCTGTGTTCACTTTAGATAGGCACTAGCTTCAGCTGCTGCTTCATGGTTTTTTCCTCCAGATTGACCCAGTATCTCTAATTTCAGAAGGGGGCCGTTTCCTTTAAGGCATCCTGGAAGATTCTGCACAGCCTGTGCCACGGCCGTGGTTGACAGAGCACCTGACCTTGTTGGTGGGGGGCCGGGGCGGGGGAGGGGGGCATGGGGAAGGACACAACCAAGTGCCCAGGAGTTGGAAACTTTCTCCTTCGTGCCACGGCCGTGGTTGACAGAGCACCTGATCTTGTTGGTGGGGGGCCGGGGCGGGGGAGGGGGGCATGGGGAAGGACACAACCAAGTGCCCAGGAGTTGGAAACTTTCTCCTTCGTGTTTGCTATATTTATTTAGCCTATAATTGAATACACAGTCATTTTGCTGTGCTGCAGATTGCCTACGTGGGAGTCAAGATGCATATTTAATGCCTGATTTAAAAAGAAAAATAGATGCAGTGACATGTGGGCAATTTTAGTAAAGTGTGTTCCATGTAAATTCAAGTAAAGGTCTGGGAGAAACTCGTTTTTCTCTTTCTTAGTGAAGACGTGATGTCTCACAGCAGGAATTGTTGTAGATCCATATTTATTAAGTCGTGAGTAGTTTCCCTCCCCCCCCCCCCCGCACTTTTAATGACAAATTCAAATGGCAGCAAAGGAAAGAATTCCCCCCCCACACACCCCACCACCACCACCACAACTCTCTGGAACACACCCCTTCCTTCAGCCTTTATCCTCTAATAAAAAGCCCAAAAAGGCTTTGTCTAAAAGGGAAAAATGTGTGTCTCAGTTACCGGAGGAGCTTGCTCTGTGGATTCTTGCCTGTGAGGCAAGATGAGAACAGAAGCAGTCGCGATTAGTGCTCTGTGCATCAGCCACGGGGGGTGGGGGGGTGCCCTGACTTAGGGGGCATGCGCCCCCACCTCATGGGAAGGTGGGAGGTGAAGTGCACCCCGGCCAGCCTGCACGCAGGCTTTCCGCGGGACCACTAGGGACGCCCAGAAGCCCCGATGAAACGGTTCCTAAAGCGCACATACTTTCTTACAGTAAGCAGGTGCATTGCGTGCCTCCTGCTGGCTTGTATTTTCCTGACCCTTGACTTCTAGAGTTGGGGGTGAGCGACACCCTGAGCGTTAGGTCCCCCGTGGGGCTCCATGCCCCAGCATGTGGAGCACGGTTTCTCTCCAGCTCAAGTTCTTGTGGGAATGCGCTCAGTTCTCGACATTTTTATTGCCAGAAAGACTTCAGGTTACAAGCCAAATCTTATAGAAACTGGTGTCTTTTCTAAGGAAAAGCCCCGGACTTCGTGTTAAGTGCTGCCAGGTGAGCCGCAGAGCGTTTGGGGTGTCAGGTCCCGCTTAGGATGGAGGCGGAGGGAACAGCGAGTTCAGGCTGGCCGCATGCTCACCGGATGTTGCTTCCTTATTCAAGTGTTTAAACATCCCTTCTTAAAAGAAAGTAGCTATGGTTTTTCATTTGAGACTCAGGGGGATTAAGAAGTGAAGACTATCATTGAGTACCTGATCATCAATGTGGCTTTTATAACGTTTGGTGCTCCAGATATTCATAACCTGCTAGTGTTTCTTTCATTCCAAGATGGTCCTTTGTCCTTTTCCCAGCTTGTAGCTGACACCAAATGCCCCCATTTTAATTTCTCCCAACCTAAGTCATCTCCACTACCTTCTTGAAGGTCAAGGCATTTGCTGCTTTCTTTCTTCTTTTTTTTTGTTTTGGTCTTTTTATCTCTTTCCAAGTAACTCTGAGTTTGCTTTTCATAAAGATGCACACAAGCACATTCTTAACCAGATCAGGGCTTTTCATTCCAGATAAATGATTCCGCTAATCTTGCCACTTATCCTCTTCAGTAGTCAAATTCATATTTCTTTTGACCATTTTTAAACCATCAGCCAAAATAAAATATGTGATAAATGAAGTTTAGTGTGTTAAGGTTAAGGGATATGAGTTACTTTATCTCCATTAATCTTTTTAACTGACATTTTAAGCACTTTTTTTTTTTTTTCATCCAAGCTGACAGTAAAGCTTGAAAACTGTTTATCAGTATTGCTATCTTTCTCTTCCTTTGAAAGTGAGAATTGAATAGGACTATGCAGATGAATACAGAAAACTGGCTTGTGAATTCTGTGCTCCAGCAGTTGTAGCTGTTCCTCACCAGTGAGTTGGAAATTTCATAGTAATTTAAGAAACGTATGTCCTGTTACCTGCTTTCAAGAACTGAGCTGACGTTCTACGTGGAAGTTGGTGGAACCTAAATAGATGGCTTGTTTTAACTGAAAGAGTAGGTTATAGATGTCCTTCTCTGTTTCCCATAAACAAGCTAAGTTGGGAGAGAATGCTGGTGCTTGCCTTTTGCTTTTGCTGTTAGGATGACATGAAGAGGGGTATATATACCTTCTGTGAATATTTCTGTGTGATCGGAAGAAATGCTAAAGAATAGACTTTTACAGTAGAAATATAAGGCAATAAATATTTTAGCTGCAAAATCAATAATAAAATGGAGGTAACAGTTATTAGTAATTTAATTAAGGCCATAGCATGTGTAACACTACCGTCAGCGGCCAAGGTATAGATGCTTGTACTTATTGATATGTAACGCTCATATACCATTTGGAAACAAGATGACATGTAACGAGCAATAAAAAAATGAAATATTCTGAGGTCTCCAACCTGCTTCTGAATAAATGAGATGTGCTCTAGAGCAGGAGAGAAAACAGCAGAGAGTTGTCGGAGGAATTATATGAAGATAATGGAGAGTTTATATATATTTTCTTTATTGATCATTCATGGAACTGGGGGCTTTCTAGCTAGATTGACAACTGAGTTATTTGCCCATCCCTGGTGACTGACAACGAGTAATGGAAAGGCTTTTACCATGATATAACAGCACAGAATATTTCCTAATTTACTACTGTAGTTCTCATCAAAAGTACCCCGGCAAAAACAGTAGATTTATCACTTCAATTACTGGAATTTCACATTTGGTTTAAGGAGACATGTTTCTGTAATGTGACAGGCTTTACAGATCCTGAACTTCTTCAGATGTTGGAGCTATCAGGGTAATCGGAGAGTGATGTAAAGGAAAGCAGTTGTTATAGTTTTATAACTTTTAATGGTGTCTGCTGGCAAGAAATAAAACAGACCATAAACTGTTGATCTTGGCTATGTGTATTTTAAAAAGCTGTTTTTTAAAATCAGATTAAAGTTTTATTTTTAATCTGAAAACAGCAACTGCATTTAAACCATTGTAATATTTATTATAGGTTTTTTTGGTATTATGAAAGTGAATATGTAATACTAAGTAAATATATAATATTATATACAGTAAATATATAATATAATATTACAGGTTTTTTGGTATTACAATTTTGAGTAGTGCCAGAAACCCCATGTAAGGACAAATACTAGAAGTCACATATTTATAAGTGTTTAAGTGGTGAATGTTTATTTGCTTTGACATACAGACCTAGATATCTGCTCTGAGTCAAAAACTTTTATTTTTTCCTGGCTTACCTACTTGATACCTGGAATCTTGGTTTTCTCATTTCCTTATTTGGGACTAATTTTTTTTAAATTTCAACTATAGTTGATTTATAGGATTGTGTCAGTTTCTGGTATAAGGAACCAATGTCTAACTTCTGAAAATTAGTTACTTAAATACATGGTAACAACTACATGTTATTTTGAACTCACTTAAACCTGTGTAGTTTCAGCGTATGTCAGTATTAGAGTCGTCACAGTTTTCGCTACTGCTCCTGTTATGAACGTTACTCCTGCCGTATAATGAGCTTGCACTGATGTATAATGAGGGTACATTTCAGAGGCAAAATGCTCTACTGGTGCCATATTGAACTGGAGTGTCTGAGTCCTGGTTCATATCTGGGATGACTTTTCTTATGTGGCAGGTGAGGTTTAATGCATGGTAAAATTAATAATATTGTACTATAGTAATTTCCAACCTGTCCCACCAAAGATAAGGAATTTAGGTTATTGGTAATAGTTAAAGTTCAACCACATCTGTTATAATTGTGAGTAGTTTTCATCTTGTGAATTTCTTCTTGATCCATTTATAGTAAAATTACATTTTTTTCTTCTTTTTCTGCCCTAGAATGGCATCAACTTTATTTTACCTTGGCATTTTTTATCTATTGCCACTACTATTAATACCCTGTATTTTATCGAGCGTGTCAGCATAGTTGAAGAGAGAGAAGGAGCAGTGGTGTTTGTTATCATGAAGGCCATGAAGGGTTTTATTCTAGCTTATCCATTCATTCACTGGCTCCCAGGCAGAGCACCTCTCTCCAACATATTTACCACCTGGAGACTTTGGGACTCCACAGTAATCCTAATATAAAACTGAAGGGTAGTAGGGATCAATTCATTTAGTGTTTTTTTTTTTTTTCACAAGTATTTGCCGAACATCTGCTATGTTTTAGGTACAGAAAGTGTATAGCTCTGTCTGAAATTTTGGTAAAATAATATGTAAGTAATTTAAGAGTGCTAATTAAGAGAAATAATAGCAAACAGTTATAAAGGACTTTACAGTTGGCAAAGTACTTTTCAGTTACAGACTCATTCAGTTAAATAAATGTAATCACTTCACCTCATATACCAGGTGGAAGGATGCTTTGTGGCCTTGCAGGAGATTAGTGTCTCAGCTTTTTAAGCCTTAATATTAACAATTCATGTACTGTATGTCAATATATAGGAGAGTTGGAAAGTTATTTTCCCATTCCCACATGACCCTGCTTTGTAGAAATATTAGAATGTAAAATAAATATAAAATATCCACTTATTTTAGGGAGGGAGAAACAAAGATGGTAAAGCCAAAGTTTTCTTTCTTTCTATGGAGTAGCCAGCATGCTAGTTCTGTTCAACAACTACTCAGTATTTGCCATTCTCCAAGGTGGCTGCATGATGAGTGATGAAATCCAGTTGGTACCTAATACTTGATTTTAGAAGAACTGGATAGCTCCACAGCCAGACTGTCAGCAAATGCTCCAGGGCACCCTTCAACATCCATCTGAAATTAGGTCGCTTCTCCCCCTCCACCATTCCCTCTGGTCCACGAGGCTGCCACCTCTCACCAGTGGCCTCCCAGTCACTCTTCCTGCAGCCCCCTTCCTCTGTCACCATCGGTGTTCAGCAGGGCGGTCAGTCAACCTCGAGCCAGCACCGCCCGGAGAATCCTCTGTGGTGAAGGACACGTGCTGCACAGGTGGCCAGTAGCAGCCACTCACTGCACGTGGCTTCTGAGCACTTAAAATGAGGCTAGTACCACCGAGGACTTCTCTAATTTTGTTTTTATTTTCATTTACAGTTTAATTGTAATTAGCCACTAGTGGCTAGGGGCTGCTATCACATGAACAGTACAGTCCTGAAACATAAGTCAATTCACACTTCTCTCCTGCTCAAAACCCTCCATGGCATACCTTTGCACTCACAGTTAAAACCAAATTTTTCACAGTCAATACCATGGCTCCTAAGCTATAGGTTGACTTAAGTTGAACTCAGGAATAAATGCACAGCCTTAAATCCTTTTTTAAATGAAAAAAAAAAGTGTAAATGTAAGTTAAATTATTTAGAACAATTCCAAATGTCATAACAAAAAATGAGTAATAAAATAATTGAATAAAAGCAGTAGTAAGTAACCTAGAAAAACATAAATGAATAAATCAAGATAAGTCAGGTAAAAGTCAGGCAAACCTGAAAACCCCAAAAAAAAAAATGTAATTAACAATTGATCAAAAAGATAATGCCTTAAAGAAAATAAACTATATTATAATGTAGAGTTAACAAACTTTGAAAGTGTCAACAGATGGTATAAGAATAAATTGGGACATTTATTTTTTTTAATTTTCTAGAAAGTTTTATAACGTGGGCATTATAGGTTTTGCAAGTTTGAAGACTTAGAGAGGAAACTTTTGAGTCCACAGTCTTGGACAACACACTCATGTCTAAACCCTGTTCAGCACTTAGCATCTCTTTCTCAATTACCGGTTTCATTAACCGCTCTTAGAATACAGACCTGAACGTCCTCTATAAAACGCAGTAACTAAAATAACCATAATCCATTCATACACATTTGACAGTCTTTAGAGTATTAGAAAATCCCTCAATTACATCATAGATTATGTCAAACAATTATCTCAAAGAATGACAAAAGGGAGCATTTCATGCAAAATCATTTTCTAATGAATAAAAATTGAACAAAATAAATAGATTGTGTTTGTATTTTTTGGGTGTTTGTATATTTTTTACCCCACAAAAATGGAATAGCTTACATAAAATATATAAATACACAGAATATATAAAGTAAAATTCAGTAATATAAAATAAAGGTAAAACTTTTGTAAAGATAAGAAACCCAGTCAGGGGTGAGACAGTGACTTCCTTCACATAGTACAAACTACCAAGATGACTCAAGATGTGAAACACTCCCCTTGAAATCAAGAACAAAAGAAGGTTGTAATTGACCACTCCTTACTTAACTAGCTCTGGAAGTTCTGGTTAATAAAACAATAATAAAATTAAAACTAAAGTAAGTAGATATATCTATTAGAAAAAGGAAAAGTTTTGATTTTGCTCATATGTTTTTCTATGCCTGGAAAGTCCTATGAGACTTTTAAAACTATGAGATTCATAGCTCAGTGAAACGGCTAAAAACAAGACTAATATACAAAAAATGAGGAACCTTCCTATATTGTAACTATAACCTATTAGAAAAATACTAGAGAAATAATCCCATTCACAATTCTGAGATACATTAAAAAAAAAAAAAAAGAGGAGAACATTGTCCATACCCATTTAAAGTTAATTCCTTTATTTCAGAAACAAGGAGTTAATGTGTAAGCCTAGAAGATGAATTGAAATGTTTGGTGTTTCTCAACAGGAACTCAACAGTTCTTTTCTGATCTCATTTATATTAATAGTTGTAATCCTAATAAACCCTGAGCAGCAGAACTAAAGTTATGAGATAACGCAAGCAAAGTCACAACAACTGAAACAGTGATTGAGGATGGAGGTTGGCATTTGCTGTGACCATCATATCATGATCCCCACACCCCAGACACCAAGCCCAGAGGCCTGAGAAATTCACCTTATTTAACCCTCACACCAGCCATGAGAGGTAGATACCACCCCCTTTAAAGATGAGAAAACTGAGCTTTGTTTAAGACAAAGCCAAGATTCAAAGCTACATACATCTGACTCCAAAGCTCTAAGAAAGTGTAAGAAAGCAAGAGATCAAATAGATTAATAAAAAACTGAGTCTATTATATGTAATCAGTTAATATGTATGTATCTCTGTGTGTGTACACATTCTTGGAGGACTCAAATCACTGTAGAAGTGATGTTATTTAGTAGTTAATACATTGTGTGACTTACCAGGATATCAGATAACCAGTTTAGAGTTTTATTGGATACAGCTTACAAAGATAAATGTTGATGCACTAAAGAGTTAATTAAATATGATACAAATAAAATCATAAAAGTTTATGCAGAAATAGAATTGAACAGATAGCAAAGTCTTAATAAGAAAATGTTCCCAGAATTTTAGCAAATAAAGGAAAAAAAACAGAGGAACAGATTGATAGATTTAGCTATTTGATAAGCTAAATTTTTTATGTCTAAAGTTCCCAAAAGAAAAGGGCAACTAGAGGACTAAGAAAAAATCTTTTCATCAAATAACACATTAAAGTTTTATATCTCTTTATATAAAGAGCTCATGCAAATCAATAGAAAAAACACTGCCAACTCAATAAATAGGTAGGCAAAAAAGATCACAGATCAATCATGAAATAGAAGGTGAAACTTATAAACAAACATCAGGAAAGGTGTTTGCCATTCCTCATAATTGAACAGTTCCAAAGTTCTATTTTAAAAGAAAACAACCATTATATACCATTTCTCTATCAAATTAGTAGAAGAAAAACAGAGTTTAGTGTAATGTACATGTACTGCAGGTGAGAGATCAGTTGGTTCTGATTTTTTAGAAGATAACGTGGTGGTATGAAGCAAGTGCCCTAAAATTCTTCTTATCCTTTGATGTAAGAAAGGGGGGTGCTCGGGAAGAGGGAGGGAAATATTCCCACAGTGCATTTGTCAAATGTAGCCTAAACGTCAGGATACGTGACCGTCATGCAGTCGTTTTGGGGTCTGTAGCACAGGGCGGTTTGCAGCACTGCTCTGGAGTTAGACAGACCATGGTTCATATTCTGCATGTATCATTAACAGCTCCATGGCCCAGGGAAGCCACCTAATCCATCTAAACTTGAATGTACTCGTCTGTCGGATGGGGTAATTCTTGATGCGCCACCTATAAGCATGTGAATAAAATAATGTATGTAAAAGTTAGCATACATTGTATAATGAGCCTTGAATTAACTATTAGTTTGCTATCATTAATTATTATAATTAAGAGATATTATGATCAACAGATACTCTATTTTTCATTATAATTAATAGATAGCTTATAACATAAATTAATAATGCATTTTATAGGTATAATTAATAATGAATGGTAACAAATTTTAATAACCCCTGTCTAGTAATTGAAAGAATGAAAACAGTGAAGTAAATCAACTGGATTCTTGGGGTCCAGCTCTTCAGAGCCATCTCTGGTTTCAAACTCTGACAGCTGCCTGCGTGCTCCAGCCTCAGCTTCTTCCTCCCAGAGCCATCAGAAGTCAGCTTTCTTGGGTTAATAATCACTTCCAGTTTGAGAGCTTTCTGCAACGGGGGAGATTGCCAGGTGCTCCAACCAAGGAATCCTTGTTAGGAAATGTCAGCAGCTGCTCTAGCTCCCTGAGCACCTGTGAATGCAGGTGTCGGTGGTCGAGGGGTTCTTCTCAGCCTCCGCTCTAAGTAGAACCTCCTTCCGCACGGGAAACCGCGGGTCGCCTCGTGCAGCTCACTGCATGCTCTGCTGTTGCAGTGGGATCCCTTCCAGCCGTAGGCACCGTGTGTCGGTGGCTGGCTTTGGTCAGCCTGCAGCATGCATGGAGCACCTGTGTTTGTGCTAAGCTGTTCAGTCAGTTTGTTTCACGGTCTGGTTTTGGGAAAGAACAAGAAAAAAGCGGGGAGGGGGAGTAGAAATCCCAAACCTTCCCTCAAAATTTATTCTGGAACCTGGAACTTAAGACTGTTAGCCAAATGCAGTCCATTCTGTAACAGAAGGTGTGAATTTATTATTAAGTTTGAAACTAAGGTTTTGTTTGTGGGGTTTACTGAGTTTGTTACCTTGAAGAGGTTAAACCCCTTGGAGGTGCTTTATGTTTAAATTGTGTTTTGGGGAACTCCTTTTGGAGCCTCTGGAAAAGGACCTGAAACGGGGATGCTGGATTCGGGTGCGTTTTGAAGCTCTTCTGGTTTAATTGACAGGACCAAGAACTTGAGTGGTAGCATTTAGGAAGAATTCCATTAGTGATGACCGATTTACTTGCAGTTAGCGTCCCTTCATTATCTGCATCTTCTGATGAATTCCTCATGTTTTTATACCTCTCATCGCACCCCATAGAAAACTTACCTGAAGGATACAGAAAGAAATGTAGTTATTTCGTCTCTGCGCAGTCCCAGTTATGAAACAGTGTGAGGCAGGGTTCCGAGCTGGTGCCTCCGCGGGAGCCAGCCCTTGTTGTGACCTGTTTGTGAACCACGTTCATTTTCACACGTGCCACCTCATCCTCATTTTGCTTTTTATTAAACTTTCAGACTAGTAATTCTAAAGCTTTAGTTTAAAGTGTGATAAATTTAAAACTCTGTAATCATGTGTATTTTTAAAGGAATTATCTCAGATAATTTCACTCTGTAGGCATGTACTGTGGCAGATGTTTGCAAATCTTGGTTTAAAACTGATTGAAATATTTTAAGAAAACTGAAATAATGTCAGTGGTAAAATTTATTTTGCCAAGTGCAGATGTAAGGCATCAAGTTCTCAGACTGATGGCAGAATTAACAAAAAACACCATCTGGTTCAATAATTATCTGAAAATACCCATATTCTTGGATTTGTTTAATACCACTTATTTCCCAGCTTTATTTTATCTGGGTTTGCACACCAACCAGACTAGGTTGTACAAAACGGAGACTGTTTCCATCTGACCGTTTTTAAAGCTGTGTGTTTGCATGAATAATGAGTCTTTGAGTTGTTACCAAACAAGCAAATTATTTGCCTGCGTGTCACATCGGTTATCAAGTTTGCACATGTGACAGCTTCAACAGCCGTCACGTAAAGCGCATAAAGCTTGTAGCCATATGTTTTTGCTTGACAAAAAGCTAAAACTCAAGATCAATTTTCAATATGGAATGCACAAATTAACACTTTAAAATGCACCACAATATGTACAGCTTGGCAAAATTTGCAGAAATAGCACGTCTCTAGATATTAACTGATATCTTTGGATTCGACCTTAAGGTATTCAATCATTTTGATTAAAAGACTGATTTCTCATAAAACCACAGTCTGTTGGAGGCGCAAAGCCAATGACATTTGAGCATTCATATATTTTCATAAACTTTGAACAATGTCAGTGAGACACCTCTTCAATCTTGGCCACACAACAGCAGGGTATTCAATCTTTCTTTAGCTTAAGACAGAAAATTTGAATATCAGCACAGGGTTATAAATGGGGCGGCCCGCGTGGCGTGCTCTGTGTGGGCCGCGAGGGGCAGCCTGTGGCGGCCCCGCGCAGGTCCTCTGCACCCCTGACCGCTGGTCGGCCCGCCTTTCCCGCCCTTGCCCCTCCCGTCCCTCCAGAGGCGCCCTGGGAAGGGCTTTGAGCTCGGTTTCCTGAAACAGCTCCTTTGGAGATTTTCTTTGGGGCCAGGATGGGTGGGGATTTTAAAATGGCTTCTCCTGCTCTCAAACACGGTTTGTGATAATTACTGGAAGTGCTGTGGTGATACCGACTCCCCAATATTTCTTCAGTAACTTTTCCATCTTTTGAACTCAGTGATTACTCATTATGCTGCCAAGGACACCTGTTCCCCTTTGGCGTCCTGAGTGAGGTCTTCGTGAAAACTAGGTGCTCCTCAAAGTGCTGCCTTTTTTCGATCGTGCTGCTCAGTGCAGGGTGGTTATCCCGTGTGGTAGGTGAGATGGCGAAGGTTCTCAGTCTGTTGTAAATGACACAGCGTTAGTGTGTTAACGGCCGCTACAGAGAGCATGGCTCTGCTTGAGTGCTGCCTCACGAGCAGTGTGGGCCAAACCAGACAGGCCACACGGGGCGACGAGCAGCTCTGTCGCCCAAACAGAAAACGTGGCGACATTCTGTGCAGTAAAGAGACAGCGAAGGCACATTTTAATATGTTGTAACGAGTGACAGATGTCGGAAATGTAGGCTACCTGCTCCAGTTTTCTTGGGCTTCCCTGGTGGCTCACACCGTAAAGAACCCACCAGCGGAGGGAGACCTGGGTTCCTACTCTGGGTCAGGAAGATCCCCTGGAGGAGGGAGAACAGCTACCCACTCCAGAATCCTCGCCTGGAGAACCCCACGGACAGAGGAGCCTGGCGGGCTACAGTTCATGGGCTTGCAAAGAGTTGGACACCACTGTGTGACTAACACTCTCATACTTTCACTTGGAGAAGGGAATGGCTACCCACTCCAGGATCCTTGCCTGGAGAATCCCACAGACAGAGGAACCTGGCAGGCTGTATTGTTCATGCGGTCACAAACAGTCAGACATGACTGAGTGACTAACACACACACTAATTTGGGGGTTTCTCCGGGGGCTCAGAAGGTAGAGAATCCGCCTGCAATGCGGGAGAGCTGGGTTCGATCCCTGGGTGGGGAAGATGCCCTGGAGGTGGGCATGGCAGTCCACGCAGAGTAACAGCTGCCTGAGTAGGGTCGTGTACCTCCACGGAGATGAGAAGGAGCGGACTGCTCGGGGGTGAGGGCACCCCTGGCCTTCCAAGGGAGCAAGCTGAGCTGTGCAGCCCTCTCACAGCACTGGGGTCTGCGTGTGCCAAGGACAAGGCGAGTGGCTGGTGAGGAGGAGACCTGATCCACCAGGAAAGAGCTCTGCATGGTCGTCACAGGAATCCCAGGGGCAAATTGCAGTTCGAGAATTCATCTTTGGTCCTTTGTGTAGGGTGGCTGGAGGGAGCAAGCATACAATTAGGAGTATAGTTTATGGGACAATGTGGCCCAAGGTTGTAACCATGGAGACAGAGGAGATGCCTTTTATTATCTATTTATTTATTGCTTTTGTTTATTATTGTACCTGAGACATAATAACATCCCTCAGACACAGTGTATCATTAATGTTTTGGACTGCCTGGCTAACTTCTTTTTAAACCAGCCCCAAAGCAGTGACGTGTCCGTTCGGCTGTGGCAGGCAGCAGATGTCAGTACCCCCCTTATTACAATCTTGGGTCTGCTCTTGCTGCACGAGGGGGTGCACGGTGCTTGTCACCATTTGTCGGGTGTTCCTTCTCACCGCTCACGTCTCACACTGTCCTGAGGACGGGGGTCGGGAACACGCCTGCCGCCTTGGTTCAGATACTGTGTGTGCTCGCACATGCGGTGCATCTGCGTGTGTAGTGAGGGGGGGGGTGTGAACGTGTGTGTGTCCATCCTTCATATTTTCAGCTTCTCTCTGTTCTGTGCCTGTGTTTTCCTGTTTCAGCATGTGGTTTTTTGCCCATTTCTGGAAAGTCCAGGTGGTGCTAGTGGTAAAGATTCTGCCTGCCATTACAGGAGACTCAAGAGACCAGGGTTCAATCCCCTGGGTTGAGAAGATCCCCTGGAGGAGGGCATGGCAACCCACTCCAGTATCCTTTCCTGGAAAATGCCATGGACAGAGGAGCCTGGCGGGCTACAGTCCATGGGGTCACACAGAGTCAGACACAGCTGAGCATGCACACACAGTCTATGATGTGTTACATTTTCCTGTGAACCGTTGTCAGATGCTTTAAAATGTCCCAGAGCTGCAATTGTCCTAATGAAAAATAGCTTCAAATTCAAAGTACACAAAATATCAACCATTAAGGATGAATTCTTGCCACAACGCCTGCTTCAGAAACAGGAAGAGCCTGTGTAGTGCGCAAGTCAAGTCATGAGGAGACGCTTAAGAAGTCCATAGTGTCAATGTAAACAAACGGCCACAGTGAAATGTTGAAAGTTCTTATAAAAATGTGTGTCAGATGAAGAGTTATACACAGCAACCATTTCTGAGGGAGGAGTTAATCCTGAAAGTAATGTGATCTTTGGGGGGCGTGGTCACAGATGAAAAAGCCATCTGAACATGAGTATGCCAAGTTCATCAGTGTACCTGAATTGTGAATATCTGAGTTGGAAACGTAATGGTTTTAACTGTGAGCTCCTTTGGATTTAATAGCTTCCAGCAACTGCAGTCCGAGCAGTACATCAGACTTCACTTCTGTCAGTGGGAAAGTATTATACATTATTATCATACGTTATTATCTAAAGGATTGAGATTATATCTCCACAAATCACACTGTGGATTAAATTAAAGCTTTCACAGATTCCATTGGAAATATAATTGGGAATTATCTGTGTAATTCGGGTTGCTTTCAAAATGTGAATTATTGAAAACACGAATTGTTAGCTTGGCATTTAGAATATATGCCACGTCTCCCTAACTTCTGTAGCCGGATGAGATACTGAGAGGAAATGCTTTAGAAACAGATTCGAGTCCGCACGCCTTCACGTGTGTGTCCTTCTGGCCGCACGCCTTCACGTGTGTGTCCTTCTGGCCGGGGGATGAGCCCGATGGCAACAAGCCGGGAGCTCTCGTGGGGGTCGCAGTCCCAGAGGAGAGTCGGTGTGGAGGACCCCCGGGCCTACCTTCCGCAGGTGGGGAGCTGGGCTGGACCCTGTCAGGAGACGCTGTGGGGACGGCAGGGGCGGCCTGTGAGCCCGCCGTCTCCTCCACGCCGTCCTTCCGTGTGCGCCCCAGGAGGGGTGCTCTCCTACTCACGAAGCCACGGGGACGCGTCTTCTCTTTAGCAATTTGCCATCGTTAATAAACGCTCATTAATTCAAGGTCAACTTAACCTTCTAGAACCAGGGGTTTGCTGCCCTGAAAGCTGTCATTCCTTCATACAAATAGCAGTTCATTCTACTGCGAGGCCCAGCCCGTGTCCTAACGACACAGATTGTAAGTCTCATATATCACCTGTTAAGGGCCAGCTTGGACCAATTAATAAAGGAAGTTCAGCTTTCCATGCTATTAAATAATATAGTGGTCATTATTTTTAAAAATAGCTTTAAGTAATATGAAAACAGTCATTATATTTAATTGTGCAGAGAGGTAATAAAATCAATGGATTCTAATATTTTCTATTCTTTAATTTTTGAATAAACTAATCTTACAATGGTTCCATACTTTTCCTTACCTGTTTCCCATAAAATAAAAAATAGATCAAAAAAATTTTTTTAAGGACATTGATAGTCTTTAGAATGTGGAGAAAATTGATCAAAATATTAATTAGACTTTTGTTTTGCTAGTTTGCATCAGACAGATGGAGTTGTGATCTTTAACAACACCATGACTTATGAAACTGCTTGTGTACTAAAATGCCATTATTAACACAACAGTGGTTTTCAGCAGTTGGTAATTATTGGCATAATTAAACATTTATCAAGAAACAAGTATTTATCATTCATTAAACTTTCATTAAAAATCCATCTTAGCACAGGCTGGATTAGCCAGTGATTTTCAGTGATAACTTCTTAACTTCTGGCAGGAATCTAGAATGTTTTCATAATAACTGAAGTTGTACACAAGGTAACATGCCAGGAATGGTGGGCATATTCTTTAGGGTTTACAGCATTTGGCATTTTCTAGCAGCCTATCTAGTGAAACATGTTACCCTTGGCAAAGAAAAGTCAGTGGTAAGCAAGAGATATAATGATATTTACGTAATTCAAGTTCCCCCAAACATGGAGTGTTTACATATTTTAGGACGTGAAAGTTTCTATTGGACATAGAAGCCAGAAAGGAGGTCAGAGCCATGCTAATGCCCCAGCTTGAAAGTCAGGCCAGACCAGCAGGTCACCTTCCCATCCACGCCACTTTCTGGGGCTGTCTTGTCAAACCAGGGCTTTTGACACACAGCACACGTCACATGTGTACAGTCAGGGGTCGTGTGCAGGTTTGCTGACTAATTTAGACCACCTGCTCGTTCCCAGAATTGGCAATAAGGAAATGGATGGTACAGAATCTGATGGACAGAGGACTGCCTCTGATGGTTGCTCTCAGCTCCTTTCTTCTAACTGGACACGTTTTCCCCTGTTAACTGTGGACTGCTGCCACCTGGTTCTCCAGAGAACCATGCTTTTGCTTTGTTCAGAAGTTGAAATCCAATCGCATAGGAACTGCAGCACCCTTCTCTCGTCTTCTCTCACCATTAAAACAGGTGTAGGTGTCCCAGCCTGGGGTGTGCGCAGTCTCAGACTGACCCCAGACACTAACCAGAAAGCTTCACGTGTGTTTACGGGCAGGGCATCCTCCTGAGACTCCACGCCCGGAAGGACGATGGTGGTAGATAACTGAGACCACTCAGAAAGCCTCCTCACGAACAGGCTAGGGCCTCGGATCTTATTCGATATTCAGCAACTTTGTTTTTGTTTTCTCTTGGGCAAAAAATTTACTGTATCAGTGCTTTTATGTCACAAGAATGAATTGAATTTGTACCCTTTAGTGCAAACAACAATAGACAGAGTGGTAACCTAGTGGAAAACAAATAGACACCCCGTCCCTTTTGGGGATTCAGAGAGGTTCAGAAAGATGGAGCTGACGGTGGAGAGGTGGCAGATAAAAAGAGGCCAAAGCAGGAAGGAATCCGGCGGTCATTTATTACCATGCCATCTTCATAGTGTTTGCTGAACCAAGGTGGAGAGTAATGATTCAGACAAATGACGTTAATCATAATAGCTGGCCCTTTGGCAAAAATGGAATACCTAACATTGCAGCAGGAGACCTAATCAGATTCTCCAAACTTGCTTCAGAAAGAGAATATTGTGTCTTTAGTTTTTCTGTCCCTGGCTTCCCGTGGGATACATCACCCCTAAAGGAAACAGAGTGGTAAGCAACTGTGCCCACTTCCCTTCTCTTCCCCCTGACCCCCTCAGAGATAATCACATTAAACTTGATTAATATTGATAGTGAAGCCATATTATTCTCATGCCTTCTTCATATTTATCTAATGTGATAAGATGGCAAGAGCTGTAATGACCATTCGAGTCATATTTTCCATAATCCTGATAATCAGAGTTTAGCTGTACTTCCTCAGAAATGATTTTAAATTCATGTCATGAGACCAAGCTCTGTCACCCGTGTGGGTCCGTGTGCTCTGATTCTGGGTGGAGAGGTTTGCTGGTCTGTTCAGAAGTCGACTGATCATTCCATGTATTCTCAGTGCTCCTGCTCAGAATCCACTGAAAGATGGACTCCATGTCCTTGATCTCTGATTTGTGTTAAAGCTGGGCAAGCAGTTTCCTTTGTCTTTGCTATCTTGGATTTTTATGGATTTTTAAAAATTAGCCTCGTCAGTAGAATGTATTAGTTATTTTTTATAGACACAGTTTCATTTAACAACAAAACCAAAATTCATTTGGTCCTAAATACTTCCAGATTTATTAATTAGGTACATTTTGTCATCACTTTATCACACATACTTTGGCACCTAGACCCTCGGATCATAATGCTGTTTTGTAGAAGGAAAAACAATTTAGAGACTCAGCTATATGTCATCTCTAGGGGAAAATTATGTTGACATGTGGGAGGTTAATGTACACACTTTAGATTCTCTGTGATTTGCTGTTTTCTACTTCATAACTCTAGGTAAACAGTTTCGCTGCCATTTAATGCACAGGTTAAGTGTAGTTGCAGGCTATTATACATCATTAAAGTAAGTGATATGCAGCCATGGAAGAAAGATGGAAGCTTTTCACTTGTAGCTGCTTGGACATTTCATTTGTCATCTGGTCTAGCAGCACAGAAATTAGTTGTGGCCACTTTGTTGTAATTTAGAGCATGGCGTCATGAAATTAAGCAATGGTCACACCATTTGGGCTGATTGGTGCTGATGAGTTTTGCACCTCCCCCCACCCCATCTCAATAACAAATTTGTTCAGGCAAAAAAGCCTATTCTGTTCCATCAAAACTTTCTTTCTGGTGCCCTGTTGTTACCCAGTCGAAGTGAATACCAGGCGTCTTTGAATACAGAGGTTCTTTCAACAATTATGGAAGAGGTACAGCAGATATTATGGAAGGCATCTGTCATATCAAGTGGCACCTTGCATTCTGCCATCACTTTATTATATTACTTCTGGCCCTCAAAGAAGGAAACAGCGCTGACAGTGGTTTAGCCATACCGACTGAAGTGCGGTGTGGCAAATGGGATAGATACCAATAGGTTGCACCTTAGAGCCTGGCCCGCTATATCTGATCAATGACCAATTTATTACTAATCACACCCAATCAGTAGAATACCATAGACATCTATTTTCATCTGCAGCCAACAGGCATGGAGTAATTTTTTTTAGAAATAAGGAACTGTCATGCACAAGAAGGAACATGACTGATACGTCCTGCGCTCAAGTCTACTGTACATTGTAGCCAGACAGCCTGTCCCAGGGAGATCGTGCGTGTGTCTGATTACCAGTGGGCATCGCATCCCGCTCGCCTCTGGAATACATTACAGATGCCAGCTCTTGACTTGAGGATGCTGTTAGTGAGATATCTGGTGATAGGGGAGGTATCACACCAGAATAGGATCCATAGGCATTAGTGTCAAGAAGAATAATGTCTTGCCTGCCCTTTCTCCTGGGTTATTGCATGGGTTATACAAAGATTGGGACGAGTTAATGGGAAACAAAGAAACCAGAGGTGGTAGGAAGGGGTAAGGGTAGGGGAAGCAATAGCGTTGCAGAAATACTTGACTTTTGCTGGTGCCAAAAATAACGTGTCCTTCTTCCCAGAGCAGCAGCTTTCGTGAAAGTACCTGACATAATCATTACAGGCCTCTACACCATGTAGGACTGAGGCTAAACAGAGCACACCCAACACAGAGGAGGTGATGAGAGCTCCACAAGCCCATTCTGAGTTTCAGCAAGAGCATGCCAACCTCTGCAGCTGGGTTACGGTGGGGATGGAAAAATACTGCAATTCTCAGATTTCGTTTCTATCGTGATTTACGTAGATGAAAGCAATGATAATAGGAAAAGAAAAAAAAGGTCTGTGATATGCGAGGGGTAGTGTCACCTAGCAGTTCCTTTCTGAGTGAGGAGCATTTATTGTTTCACAGGAGAGAATTTATCCCATTTGTTGTTAAAACGACATACCTGAATCCTTGTTCACACCCAGGATGAGGGAAATGATTTATTGTCTGTCCCTTGAATTTCTCTGAGCATTCTGTCTAAACTTTAAAGGAGGATTACATTTGCGATTAAATCTTAACAAATGTTGTTTTAACTAGACTGCAATATATGTTATTGACAACAAGCGCCTTTTCTTCTCAAAATAACATTGGTGCTTAGGCATGCAATTTACAAAAATGACAAGGAAGGGTGGTACTTTTCCCAAGGTGAATGTGAGTTGACTGATTAGCTGGTATTTTAACTTAGATTCTTGCAAATTACAGACATAAGAAACCCTGCAATTTATATGTACTTTAGAAGTGAAAGCTTTAATCCCGTGATTCATGAAAGTAAAGTGGTAATAATTTAAGTACCATATTTTATTTATCCCTCAGACTTGTCAGCCGATACCAGAAGTATTCCTACTATTTCTGGGTTGCTGCCTTTGGTCACCTAATTGCTTCTTAGGAAGTTAAGAGGGAAATTGCTTATATAACTACATGGATTGTCTTTGGCAGCGTCGAGCCAAGGCATCAATCAGTCCATCTGGGTAAAATCACAAGCTGACTCCGATATTGCTAAATATTTATACTGTCAAATACACACAGACATCCAGATGAAAGGAGGCATTCATTAGGAATTCTCCAGCTTGTCAGTTTAAAGATGTAGATTAGAGCAAAACCTCCCACTATGGTACTGAGTGCTCAAGAAAAGTCTATATTTAGCCATTCTGAGCAATAAATATCATCATATTGCCTCATTTAGGTAAATAGAGAATAAATATTGTCAAGATGATCTAGAGATAATGTAAACAGATCCCTGTTCAGAGAATGTGTTTCAAGGGAAATTCCAGGACAGTGATGTGCCCATGATGCTTTTTGGTTTAACCCTTTTCCTTAATCACGTCCCCCCTCCCCTTTTTGGTAACAGAGATTGTGTTGCTGACAGATTAGGGGGAAAAGATGAAGAGAGGGAAAAAAAAATTTTTTTTTTTTTCAGCCACAAAGGTGATTTCAAGTTATGTGAATTAGAACACTAATTAGTGCTTGTGCTGCAGGACTGTCTTGATAGTTGCAGAAACTGCTGCTGCTGCCGAAAATAATCTGCCGCGGCGGTGAGGTTCATTTCAGGGTTTCACAGAGCTGACGGCGCCCATGCCTCTCAAGGGCGCGCCACCGCTGCGAGGCAAAGGCGTCATCTGACTGACCATGTGTCGACGTGGTGCCCAGACTGAGGTTCTGCTGTGGCAGGGTGTTCTGAAACAAGGTCTGTCACACCGTGAGACTGCTCAGAAGGCTGCGATGTACACTGGAACCCACAGTTCAGCGCTGCGCTGGAACCTGGCAAACGCCTTCCCTGAGCGTGCAGGCCCAGCACACAGGTGTGGATCCAGCCCGCAGGTGTGGGTCCAGCCGGGTCCCGGGCGCAGAGACTGTGTTCCTCCGCAGGGCACGTACTCGCGCTCTGCCCGGGTAATTGATAATCTTAGAAGTTTATACTCACTGGGAATTTTAACTGGTGTCAAAGTTTTAGTTAATTACACTAGATGATTTTTTTGAGATTAATAATTAACATCTCTCTTTATAACTAAATATCCATAATTAATCAGCAAATCATAACGTGAAGACTAATTAACTTCAAACTCCAATCTTAACAGAAAATCCATATTACTCTCCAACATCATTAATTACCAGAGTAATCAAAGTTATCCCTCGTGGGATAAAACATAAAGCTTTGTGGGTTTATCAGCTAAACTGTTAGCACAGAGGAATTTCCAAACTAGCTTCAAATGGCATTGCCGGTTACGCAGTGACTCGGTTATTCAGCGCACTTTTCCTGGCTGCACGGTCCATCAGCAAGAGGCTCCCTGGCCGCTGGCTGAGGAACCAGCAGGGGAAAGCCTTCACCGCGGGTTAGTTCCGCGATCTCTGGGAACCGGGTAATCTGGCTCACTGTCTTCAGAACTGCATTGCACCTCTTAATTTCTTTCCTCCGCCTCGCAGAACTGCTAGTTAGCTGGTTTAAAATTATTAGTAACAAGCCAAAGTGTACGTCCAACGTCATTCAAAAATGGGGAATTATTTTTTTTTGGTAATAAAAAATGGAAATGTTATCTCTATCATTTGTGTTACAGAGAACTCAAGAATTAAAGAGATATTGTGTGAAAGGAAAAAGTACTGTGCAAGACAAATAAATTAAAAAAATTAACATGAACATCGCAAGAAATGAAATGGGGCCATGACAGTTTCTAAGAAACAGATGGGCACAGCTGTTTAAAAACTGAGAAGCGTCTTTTCAGGTTTTCACTTAGGTACTTAGGAGTTAAAAGTGTATTTAAAATCCATTTTTCAGTTAGCGTTATCGCCTCATCCTCCAAGTGCACACATCGAATACCGTTCTTTTGTGTGGCAGCTGTAAAAATCCTCAGCAATTTTTACTGTCAAGAAAATTCTGAATAAATAGAGGCTGTTAACTTAGGCAGATATCTCAGGTTATTTGGTGGCAATCAAGAACGCAAAGCACTTCAACTAATGGGTTATGATCAGAAACTGTTCCTAATAGCCAGCTAGGGGGATCTGAATATGAAGATTTCTATAATTTTGTTGTCAGCTGGTGATGTACTCTAGTGCTAATTATTTGGAACAATTATGTTTTCCTAATAACAAAAGAAGAAGCAGTGAATTAAGCAGGCTTACCTTCAGATCTTTAGATAACAGTTTAAATGCACTTGCCATTAAGAAATAACATTTCTTTTTGCCTTTCGGAGCCCTAATTATTGAAGATGCTTGTCTTTTAAAATCTACGGCCTCCACTTCTTTTAAACCTGTTCGATGTGTCAGTTTACACTGATGATCCAGTAACTAGTATTTTCTCAGTCTTAGGTTTATGCCTGCACCTCCCATAGGCTGCTTACTTCAGTTAGTTATTCAAAAACCATAATTAGTGCAGTAATTAACATGTGGATCCTTCAAAGGCAGACTGCTGGCATCGCGGGACGCCTCCCGTCACTCTCGCTGATGTGCGGATGGTAGAGAGCTCAGGGCGCTGCGGCAGCAGGATTTGCGCTGCTGCACATTAACTGTCCCGCAGGGAAGTCCCGACAGGACCTTGGTCCACAGGCCCTGACGTCTGGGAAAGTGATGGTCTGCACTGTTTCTGTAGTTCAGCTAGGTGTTACCCTGCGTTTGCAGCTGTCAAACCATTTGTTTTAAATGTTTTTTTTTAATCTTATGAATACTTGAAAGTTTTGAGTTTTGCGCATGATCTCTTAACCATTTTCCAAACAGAGGTGCCACAGTTTCACCCTTTTTCCTTTCTTTTGTTAAATCCATTATGGAAAGAGTCTTTCTTGACAATTGATTTCAGGCAGTTGATGATAATTTGACTTGATGCAGGCTACAGTTTCAAACTCATAGTCATAAAGAAAAGGCTCCACTTCCTACATTTCCCCAGGGAAATTTTTTGGGTTAAATCTCCATTTTCTCATAAACCGAATCTGTTGTTTCAAGCCACGGTGAATGCATTGTGTACAGTGAAATTTGGTTCTGGGTGTTCACAGCCACCCAGTTGGCCTCCTCTCTAGGGGTGTTTCAGTGGGCGGGTTTGGCCTTTAACTTCCTGTAAGCAGTGGCCCCCTTACAGGCCACTTGTCAGGCGATGACCTTTGCTCTCCAAATTCCATAGTGCGTCTCATCCCTCAGGTAGCTCACATGAACTGGGGTGAAGTAGCTGTGCTCCTTGCGGAGGGGGAGGCGCCCTTACCAGCCAGAGGGAGGCCTGGGCGCTGCAACGTGTGTTACCTTCCTCGGAGTCTGAAGTCACACTGGGGCGGGAGTGGGTGCTGGATCCTGGATGTTGGCTATCGATTGGTGGAGAACAGTCATTTAATTTTTTTTAATCTTACTTAAACTAAATGCTTATGAAGACTCCCCATGTTTAGTACATTAAGAAAAAAGATTATGAGTGCTGATCTTTACTCAAATTGGGGTGAAAGACTCCCCTGCGTAAAATCTCGCCCATTGGGTTTACATCTTCATGCACCTTCCATCCTGATGTTCCCCCCGCCTTGCCAGCTGTTTGAGTGAACAGTACATCCCCACGCATTCTCTTAGTTTCAGGGCTCGAGAGTTGCCTGTGCTCAGTTACAACCTCAGCGTAAGCGGTTCAGCATCGTGAGCTCGTTACTAACTTGTGACTGTGCTCGGTCACTCTCGTGGCCAGCTCTGTGACCCCATGCACTGTAGCACGCCAGGCTCCCCATCCGTGGAGTGGGTGGCCATTTCCTTCTCCAGACCAGCAGCTGCTGCTGCTGCTGCTAAGTCGCTTCAGTCGTGTCCGACTCTGTGTGACCCCACAGACGGCAGCCCACCAGGCTCCCCCGTCCCTGGGATTCTCCAGGCAAGAACACTGGAGTGGGTTGCCATTTCCTTCTCCAGTGCATGAAAGTGAAAAGTGAAAGTGAAGTCACTCAGTCATGTCTGACTCTTCGCGATCCCATGGACCGCAGCCCACCAGGCTCCTCCGTCCATGGGGTTTTTTTCCAGGCAAGAGTACTGGAGTGGGGTGCCATTGCCTTCTCCGGACTTGTGGCTGAGTATGTGCATTTAATAATCTGCAAATGGACCCTCTGTGCCAATTGGAACACAAAGTTCTGCTGCATAATTCTTCTCCCAAAACATACACGCCCTAAATCTACCTATGTTGATGCCACTGCAATTAACTGTAATGTACAGTACATTTTTGTACACTCTTCCTAATACATGGCCTTCTCCTCACCATCCTGACTTGGGAAAAGCAGGTTTGAAAGCTGACACCGCAGAGCGCCTGGGGTGCAGTGTGGCTCCATGTGGGTGCTGCCCATCACTGTCCTGAATGTTGGGTCAGACCCATGGTGTGGGGGATTTTCAGAGGTGATAATGACTTCCCAAGTCAGCGGTCCTGGAGGGACTCCAGAGCAAGGGTGTCTGCCATGTATGAAGCACTGCAGGCCAAGCACGTGCTACCTGTTGCTTTGCACACTTAAAATACATTCCTGTTGCCCCATTCTAAAGACAGAAATGGAGGCTTAGCCAGGTTGAATAAGCTCTCTCAGCACACACAGCTAGTTAGAACCAAGCTTCGATTTTACTCTGGAGCTCCCTCAGTCTTCAAGTCTGCCTGAAGTCACATTATTAAGGAGAAGACAGCATTTTTGACAGGTAAAAGCCTCATTGTGTTTTTAAGTGGCCATCAGCATTATTGTCATAAAAGAGAAGACCCCAAAGACCAGTGGAACAGCTGTGGGATTCCCCCTCCAACTTTCTTTAGCAACAGCGGAGCGCACATGCTCACTCTGATGCTTTCTCTGCACACAAGTTCTTCTGAACTGGCAGTAACCTGACGTTCCCCTCACACTGGCACTGTAGCCCTGAGATCACTCAGGACTGGAGATGGAGCACCATGGGTGTCTCACACAGGGCGTCCATCGGAGCACACCACAGACAGACGGACAGACAAAGCAGCAACGACAACACGGAGCAGAAAGCCAGTACTCAGCACCCATGTAACTAAAGAATAAACGGGAAATGAAAAGTAGTATTGACTGACCACAATTACAGGCATCTGGTAGACAGTCACATCCCCATTTTTATATACAGCCACATTCAGTGCAGATATGGCCTTCCCGTAATTGAATGGAGTATAGCATTCATTCACACATGTTAATACAGATAGCAGGGAAGACCTCCTGGGGTCTCCCATAGACAGAACCCAAGCCCGCCTGATGCAAGTCCATCTCTAGCGTTAGGTAATCTGCATCTCCTCGTTTTAGGTATCTAATCTATACCTATTTGGCATCTGTGAATATTCACTGCCTGCCCTTTGAATTAGCCTTGTCCATTTCTGTATCAGCAATGAGATAAAACATAAAAGTGAGTGATCGTTCAGCCTAATGAGTTTTGTAATTGTTAGACTTTCAAAGATCACATGGGCCACAGGGTTTGCATTCTCTAGAAAATAAATATGACATGGGACAGAGCCGATTTCTTTTCAGGGGCTAAAAATAAGTCTTTGAGTTGCTCTAATTAACTGGAGACCAGGAAAAGGAAATCATGGTGTTGTGTGACCGTCAGCTCCTGGGATCCCTTAGATGCAGGATGACCTAACTGGCCACCAAATGCAGGCAGATGACCAGGAGCACCTGTGACAGGAAACATCCAGCTGCTGCTCAAGGGCCTTTCGTGACAAGGCCCTCAACTGTTTGTATGTAAAGCCTCGACTTTAAAAAAGAAACAAGCTGAGGTTCAGTTTACAAGTAGATTTAATCCTTTTTAGGTTTGCAGCTGGATGAGTTATGACCAGTGTGTGCACTCGTGTAACCATTGCCCAAGTCAGGTTACAGACCATCTCCACCACCTGCAGCATCTCCTGGGGTCCCTTCGTGGTACCTGTCTTCACCGAACACGCGGTTCTTGGCGGTGCCTGTAGTGTTGTCTCTTCAAGGGTCACATGAATGAGACTATGCAGTGGGTAGCCTCGTTTCCACATAGCATAACTCTTTTGAGATTCAGTCCCATTGTTGCACTTGGCAGCCATTTTCTTTTCCTGCTGATTGTTACTCCATTGTTCCGACATAGCACAGTACACTTGTCCATTCTCCCATTTACGGGCGTTTGGGTTGTTTCCAAACAACCCAAGTTGTGGGCGATCATGAACACAGCTACTCTAAACATTTGGGCACAGATCTTTGTGTGAACATGTGTTTTCATTTCCTTAGGAGTGGGGTTTCGAGGTCACATGGTGAGAAACTGCTGAACTGTTGCCGCTCGTGGCTGTGCCGTTTTGCATTCCCACCGGCAATGTGTGACAGTTCAGGGTGCTCCACATCCTCACCAGCACTTGGTGTTATCAGTCTTTTTAATGTCAGCCATTCTGGTGAGTGTGTCATGGTATCTCCTGTGGTTTTAATTGGCATTTTCCTAGCGATTAATGATGCTGAGCATCTTTTCAAGTGTGTATCCACCTGTGAGTTGCTCTAATTTTTAGAAAATTTTCAAGATGGGTTAAAACATACCACCAGTGCACTGAAGGGCTTCCTTGGTGGCTCAGCAGTAAAGAATCCACCTGCAGTGCCGGAGCCACAGGAGATGCGGGTTTGATCCCTGAGTCGGGAAGAGCCCCTGGAGGAGGGCATGGCAACCCACTCCAGCATTCTTGCCTGGAGACCCACATGGACAGAGGAGCCTGCAGGCTGCAGTCCACAGGGACACAGAGTTATCCATGACTGAGTGACTTAGCACGCACACACGCACTGAAGCCACACAGGGACGTGTGATTATCCCTCTTCTACCTGGCGACTAGCCAGATACTTGGAGACTCTTCTTATGTCCTATTTTCCAGCCCCCTGAATCTAGATTTGCCAAGCCAGCCTGCCCAGTTCCTCCCTCCCCTCTTCCCGCATTCCCATGCTGTGGTTTCTGGACAGAGAACCTCTGCCTCCTACATCACCTCCGTGCAGACGAGTTCCAGTCTGTGGCCCTCCATTCAAACTCAGTTCCTGGCACTGAGTGTAGTGCTCTCCTTTGCAAACACTGGGTCTTCTTAAAGTGACCAAAGTGGGATTCCTTCTGGGAACCGTAACATCCTGTTATGATCAGACTGGATAAGCTGCCCCTCTGGCTTTACCTGAGCTGTTGGTTAAAATTATTAACTTGCCAAGGCAAATGCCCTGCATCCTGAAGCAAGTCCAACCTCTGCCTAAGTATATATACTTGACAGAGATCAGTACAGAGAAATATTTGCAGGGGAGCCAGCTGATTTAATAATCAATGACGGTTTTTAAATTTGCTAAACTGCTAGGTTTATTTTGGACATTAAAGAGGTGCTGAGCAGTTGTGAATTATTTTGGTTGCTTTCAATCTTCGGTGTCTTCTATACGTGTCTGTAAAAAGTTACTGAGAAATATGCAAATATAGCATAAGATTTTGATCCCTGTGGCCAAAATACAAAATACTATTGAAAACGTCCTAGCTGATGAGAGCAGTTCGCCTTTCCTAACGTCCCTAGAGCCTTTGCAGAAAGTTTCCATAATTTGTGGAACTGGTATTAGATCCGTCTTTAGGAATATATAGTGGCATCTTGGGGAAAATTAAGTCTTGCCATTTGAACAAGTACACAAAATTGTTCACATACAGCTTCAGGGGATGGTGTTTTGTTCTGCTCTGTTTTGTTTTGCCTTGTTTTATTAATAGAAGGGGACAAGACCTCCAGAACTAGATTCCTTGATAGTTCTGGCCTTGACTTCAAGAAGCCACTGGAATATTCCGTATTGCTCACAGCTCCTGTTACTTTGGGCTTTGTTCACACTGGTTTGGTTTGCTTGGCTTAGCGTTTGCTGGTGTTATTTCTCTTTTTGTGTTCCTCCACTGTTAGGAGCAACCCTCAGTAATCTTGATGAGGAAGTGGATCTGAATTTAAAATAGCCTTGTTCCTATCTCATACATATGGCGCTTTTCTAAACTTTGACAATTGTTAGTGACAATGAGAGTTTCATTGGTAAGTTTAAGATAGGTGGTGTGAAATAAACATATTGAGTGCTTAGTTGCTCAGTCATGTCTGACTCCTGCGACCCCATAGACTATAGCCGGCCAGGCTCCTTTGCCAATGGAATTCTCCAGGCAAAAATACTGGAATTGATTGTCATTTCCTTCTCCAAATAAATTTATTAGTTGTGTATTAATTTTATTGTGAAGAAATTATATAAATATGCCAGATACAACTAAACCCATATGATATTTGACTATTTGGTGGGGAGGGGGGCTATCATTTATTGTTTCATGTGGTGGTGGTGGTGAAAATTTCTTACTTTCTTCTGAAGATCACCATGTATCTAATGTTTTGGGCCAAGACTAAAGATTTTATTTGTGTATCAGAGTCTTCTGGGTTCTTAACCTAGTTACTGCTATACTCAACACTCAGGCTGAATATACTGGTTTAAATCCCATTAGAGCAAAGGCTTTCTCCTAGGATATTATTTTAGAGTAAAAGAATGCAGCATCAGCAATGTGTGTCTGAACGAGGGGTGACAGTGTTTTTCAGCTACACTGGGAAAGTAGCCTGTGTGTATGTAGAACCCATAGCTATGCTCATCTCAGCAGAAAGTTTTATATTAAGACTTCATGTCTAACTGGGAATTAAACATGACTCATTTTAATTAAAATGCATGTTAATAACTGAATCATTGAGTTTACATTGTTATCTAGGATTATTAACACTCAACCTAACTGAGCATTTAAATTCCTTTTTCTGGCTTAGGTTGGGGCATTGAGCAGAATCACTGGCAAGCCATTGGCCTCCTACACAGAGACCCTTTGCCTGCAAACAGTGGAAATGTTGCCCTGGAAATGTGGCTGAAGTTTCATGAAAATGAAGCATGAAGCCTGCCGGGCCCATGTGTGCCAGCCTTATAGACCGAGAGCACCGACTTTATCCTCACTGCCCTGTGCTCTGTGCGGCGCTGCTCAGGTGGCTGCTGCACGCGCACCGGAGCCAGGGGCCTCCGAGACCCTGCTCGCTCTGCTGCACACTCTGTCCTCAGCTGCAACCCTTGCCACCCCCGCAACCTCTTCTTTTTAAAACACGGAAACTTGAATGTTGAAAATCTTGAGCCATTTTAAAAGGCTTTGTGCTGACAGACCACAGGGCTTTGTTGCTGGATTGCAGATCAAATATGAATTGGGGTGGGGTTGGATGAACATTTTTTCCTTTCAAGCAGAAGGAAGAAACCCACTGCTTTCTAAGTCTCAGAATCCGTCAGTGTGTTATTTTATTACCTTGATGTCCATTTTTCATTATCTTCATGAATGGGTGTTTCCCATCTTAATGCACAGTATTTGCATGTGATAAACCAGCCAGTTTTAACATGGCTTCTTTTTAATATTTCTGAATTTCCATTCAAACAATCAGAATTCTGATTTGAAATCACACTGGGCCAAATATGATAACTGTGAATCCATTTGAGTTGTAATGCTACCATCAGCCCATTAATTTCCAAATCTAAATAACTCAATCAACTCTTGTGGAGGTGGAGGTGCGTCAGATATTTAAGAGAATGTTTATGATTCATAGCTTAACAGGAAAGGACTGACTGTGCTACATCATTTTTTTAAAGGCAGCAATGCAAGACTAGTGATGTGATGCCGTTTTCTGTAGACTGGACAGTGGTGGAGGCCAGGCTACTCAGATGACCCCAGGAACACTGGTTTGTCCTGGAATCACAGGGTTCTCTGGCAAGGGGAAGCCAAGAGCATCCGCCTCAGAAAGGCGGATGGGAGCAGAGCCCCTGCAGAGATCTCTGCCCACTCAGCTCGCGCTGCCTCACTCCCCTCTGCCTCATATCTGGATGTTCCCAGGGAGCGTTTCATCCTTCTGATACATCTGTTGCATCCACTCATCATCCACTGGTTAGAAAGTCGAGCCAGTCCACAGCACCCTGATGTCAGCACAGAGGAGGCCTCCCCACTCCCCCACCACCAGCCAGGACTTGATCCACCTTGGCCCAGCCCCTGCGCGGCCCTGCAGAGAACCTGGGCACTGTTGGCCTCTCTTCCTTGGTGTTTTCATGGTGGTTAAGTTAAACCTAATTAGACAGGTTCTCTCTCTTTAGGTCCACATATTCTTCCACATGTGAAGGTTTAAGCCAAAAAGTCTCATCAGGGTTTACTGTTTTTCCTTCCAAATGTCCCTTGCCCTCTGACCTTCAGTATGTCCAAGCTAAGTTTGGGCCAGATAAGTTGTATTCATGACCATTTCTTTGTAGATTGAAAAGGAGTGAAGCCTTCTTTACTAATAAGGCTATATCCAAAATTCAAGCAAATTTTGAGCATATCAGAATATTTAGGATGTGTGAAAGTGAAAGTTGCTCAGTCGTGCCCGACCCTTTGCAACCCCATGGACTGTAAGTCCATGAAATTCTCCAGGCCAGAATACTGGAGTGGGTAGCCATTCCCTTCTCCAGGGTATCTTCCTAACCCAGGGATTGAACCCAGGTCTCCCGCATTGCAGGTGGATTCTTTTCCAGTTGAGCCACAAGGGAAGCCCAAGAATACTGGAATGGAATCTTCCATTCCAGCGGATCTTCCCAACCTAGGAATTTAACCAGGGTCTCCTTCATTGCAGGTGGATTCTTTACCAAGTGAGCTGTCAGGGAAGCCCCTTTTTATTACCCTGTGTTTTGAATTTATTTATTTATTTATCTACATATATAAATAAATTCAAAAAGTGGGACGATAAAACCAAGAATTGAATGATAAAAGAGTGTTTCTAAGAAAGAACCTAAGCTCAGTGAGGTGAGCTGGCTAAGTTACAATTTAGGGGGTTGCTTGTGTCGTGTAGGGAAAGCTGGTGTGCATGGTTGACGCGTGGTCATTAATTCACGAGCAGGACAGGGTCAGATATAAGAGCAGAGGAAGCCAGCAGTGTTTGTTCCAGACAATGGGAGTTACTAGTAAGAGGGAGGCCCAGACGACAGAAGTTACTCAAAGCACCTGGAGGAAAGGAAGGTGAGGCTGGACTGTCCAGCACCAGGGCCCAGCGCAGGAGGTCGCAGGGCGGCTCCTGAGGGGGTGGGGGTGCCTTGGCCCCTGGGCTGGCACCAGTTAGCACAGCTTCTTAAGGTGCCTTTAATGGAACCTTTCCTAGGAGGTGTTTTCTTTTTCCTTCATTTTATGTCTGTGATTTATCCACCTAACTTCCTGGAATTTCTGTTAAGAATTCCAGATACTCAGTAATACTTTTCAGAGCTTAGTGACTACGAACGGGTGCCGTGGCACTCTGCAGATGAAGGAAGACAGCAGCTGCTAGGCCAGTAGGGTAACACACAAGCGCAGTAATCAAAGGGACGCACACAAACCCCGAGATGCATGGTGTCGTTCTCCCGGTTCTGCCCTTTGGCAATTCAGCTCCGAGTTTCTTTCAGCCAGCAAATGAGGAATTAATTCAGTTCTGTCATTCTGATTGTCTTGCGACTCCGAGAAAGAGTGGGACATTTCTGTTCAGGAAAATACTTGACGGCATTTAATAATAAATAGGAGTGAAGGAAAACATATGAATGTCCCTATTCCTGTGAGCGTCATTCCAAGTTTTGAATACCTCATTTCCCTCCTTCCTGTTCGTGAAGCCGCTAATCGTGTTGTGTTCCGATGAATGCCACGTGTGAGGGTTCATGGCTCAGTGCTCGTGTGCTCCGAGGTCGTGTCCTTGTGGCAGTCGTGGAACTAGAACGACATGTGTCCGGGTTTATCTGCAGCGGGGTGAGGTCTGCGCCCCTGTCCTGTGCTCAGTCCAGTTACCACCCCGTGACTCTCAGTGTGGGGGCTAAATTTCATGGTGCTCCTGGTGATACGTTACCTATCGAAGAGCTGCTTCTAGTCTCAACGGTGTTTCTGACATTTCACGTGGTTGATGACCTTCTTCTTACTTACTTTCTGAGACCCACAGTCTTGACCACCTAGTCATCGCCTCTGACTCTAGCTTTTCTGCGCTTATCAGGGTCCCCTTGGTCTCTCTCCCTAACTGTGATCTCCTTTCAGCCTAGCACACACTGCCTGGGGGAGGTCTCCCCTCGTTATCATGGACCCCACCTCCATGCTGGTAGCCACCAAGCATGCAGTTTCCAACCAAGCCCAGCCCTTCTGTTGGCCCAAAGCATAATGCCGGAAAGAATCAACTAGCTACTTCCTGGTTCTCCCATGGGACTCCAGTTCTCAGCTTGACTTCTAAATTGAGAGCTGCACTCATGAGCTGATGCGGGAATCCTTGACATTTTCTGCCTTTAAAAAAGTCAACGGGGGTATTTTCATACAGTTTTATAATTACGTTTAAAATGTTTGCTTTGTTTTGAAATGACAAGATAAGAGAGCCTGCTATTTGCAAGCACTTATTTGCAAATAATATATTTTGCTTGTGCACAGTCATTATTCTTGAAGAATTAAATTGATATGTTTTCTTTCCCTTTGGGATATGATATTGCATGTATATGGGTGTAATAGGTTCCCTTTTTAATTGGCTTTTAAAGTATCTAGAGATATTTTTATGTGCTACATAAGAATCTGGATCCAGATTCCAGATCATTGTGAAGGTCCACTTGAGGTGGATTTGCAGAATCCCCAACACAGCACTTCCTCCTTGACTTACGTTTCAGTGATCAAGTCTCATACGCTGCTGGCACTCAGAGCTACTGAGGTTTCAGCTGCTGGTGTTTCAGTGTTGTAATTTGTAAGTTTATTTTCATTCATTCCATTCATTTAAAAGCAAGGGTTCAGGCCTCCAAGTTTGGACTTTGTTTGATACTTTCAAATGAGTATTTAGCCTTGATTATCCCAGGCATGTGGATACCCTGCAATTTTAACAGAGGAGTTTAACTTGGGTATTTAGGAAGACATTCAAAATAAAGATGGTAGAATTCACTGGTTCAGAAGAAAATACATTGTCATCTTCCACGCTGACCAGCAGTCTCCCCACCCCGACCCCACCTCTGTCCTGTGCTCACTGCAGAGAAGGCCGCGTGCTGGGCCGGCCTCAGAGCAGGGCAGCATCCGTCACCCCCCAAAATCAGTCTGGTGGACCCCAGAAAGGGCAGATCTTCGGCCCCTGCTCACTCGTATATTCGCAGCCTCAAGTCGGAGCCTGCTCTGCCTGTGCCTGAGCTGGGTGGCCGGGTCCTCACTGTGAACTTGCCCCGGTGCCGGCCGCCCACAGCCAGGCACTGTGTCCTCGTTTCTCGGTCCCCAGACTCAGGGTGTCTGCGGTCCTCAGACCTACCCTCGGGAGCAGGTGGGCTCCACCCAGTACCCACTCAGTGGATGCTCAGGGCCCTCACACACAGGAAAAGTAGCAGCCATGTACCCAGAACGGATGATTGATTGACTACATGGAGAAGAAACTCACATTGTTTTAAGTCTACACCAGCAGCTGCCACTGCTCGCCTGTGAGCAGATGTTAGGCCTCCAAAAGCCTGGCTGATAATTAAAATACTAACAGTGAGCCTTGCCCAGCTGCAGGTTCTGCCTACTGTAAATTCGGTTTTAATGGTGCCTCTGTGCTGTGACTGAGGAGTAGTTTGCCTTTTACCTTCATACACAAGTATCTGCAGTGGAGACAGTCGTCCACTTCCTCTCATCTCCTCAGGAGAGACAGGAAGATACTTTGAAACACAGGCAGTTGGAACATGCCTACAAAAATGAACGTGATCTTTTCATTGGGTTGGTTTGCGAGAAACACACAGGAGGCCAGTTTTATCTGCCATTGGCCTGTGAACTCAGCCATGTTAAAGGAGGTCCACCAACGCCATTGACTGGACTTCTTCTTTGCGTGATTTTACCTTCTAAGTGCGTGTAACAGTTACAGCTTCTGAAAAGGAGGCCTTGTCTCCTAATAGTGTGTTATCTCTACGGGGAGTTTTACAAAACGCTCAGGAAAAGGGCGTTGGGCTTCCTAATTTTCTGAGGCCATGACTCCAGAAAGAATGGCAGTGCTAGTCTGAGTTGATGTCTCTTAAGTCCAACAGAGATGGCCTTGCAGTAAGCAGAAAGGGCTGCTGTTCCTCTGGAGTCTTCGAAGGCCTTCAGAAGTGCCGCCAGCCTAAAATCCCCCCGCTTGTTCAAGGCCTGAGCTCCAAGTGCAAGGGTGTGGCACGTGGCTTACCTTTCCTCAGTGGACCACGAGCACACGAGTGAGGTCAGAGGCTCGGGATGGAGGGCTGGATGCCAGGGCTCCCGAGGAACTACACGTGTGTCCCAGGCAGGCTCCCCACAGCAGCCAGGCCTGCCCCAACCCCCAGAACGCATGTGGGATGCTAGGGGCACAACCTTGGGCAGCCCCCTCCCTCCCAGCTTGTTCAAGATGTCTGAGCACTTTCTTCCAGGAAGCCCAGTTGGCGTTTGGAGTGCTCTTGGCAGGTAAAGGCTGAGATCAGAGCACTTCGCCTTCTGACTTTAGTCCCATTTCATCCCCCTTGTGAATCATGATGAAACACTTCTGCCCCATGGGCCAGATCTCCAAAGTTCTGGGGTCCTGTCCTGAGGTATCCACACCCCCGCAGCCTCAGCAGCAGGGAAACAGTTACCATGCCCGCCTGCCGCGTCCGGCTCTGAAGCAACCGTCTTCCTGAGGGAGGTTTGCCTGCATGACCCCCATTAGATCTCCACGCAGCCAGTGATCATCGGTACCTAAGGGTCTGACACGATACAGCATCTCTTAGGGTTTGTGACTTTAAAGGTAAAATATTGTCTTTTATCCTGTGTCAGTCTTCAGTGCCCATGGAAATACCGAGGCCCGTGGAGATGCAAAGTTAGAAACCTGTCTGTTCCTGTATTTCCAACTAGAGATAAAATTTATTCATGGTTTTTCCTGAGCATCTTAGAATTTCTTTCACGGGTCTTATGTGATTATCTTTGACCACTACTAGGTCTAAGTGTTGTACTAGTGATAACTGAGGGGAAGAGGACTCAGGCTTTTGTTTCTTAAATCTGGGCCCTGCCTTATTGTACATATTCCCTTCAGTTAAACAGGTAGCTTATAAAATTGTGTTTGAACTTAGGTCAAAGCGTCTCTCAGAAAAGATGTGGACTACAGTTAGTTTTTTACAGAATAATAACTTGTCTCTTCTCTTCGTATCGAACGACGGCCTTCATGAACTTGAGGACAGAGCAGTGGCCTTGAGTGTAACTCTGTGACACAGACCTTTGTGTTTATATGTGGCATAAAGCAGGTACTTACCAGGGTGCCTCTTATTTATCGTGTTGTGGTGTATTTAACACATCCTTAGGGCAGGGCACGCTGGTTTCAGAATGACCAGCACAAGCCTGAGCTCTGAAATACATCCCACCGGTATGGAGGTCACACTAACAAGCATGCCAGCATCTGAAGATAATTTCAATTTTGTGTCTCCAATAACCTCAGTATTCCTAATCTGTGTGTGAATTTTATTAACATTGACCAAAATGCATTTCTAACCCTTGAAAATAATGAGACATAAGGTACCGACTGTCCTTTCTTCTCTCTCCAAAAGAAAAAAGAGAAAGATGGTGAAATTGCCATATTGTCATTTTGGTACATAGCCTGCTGCGATCTTGGGCCACCCCATTTTGTGATTGCCTGCCTGCAGGATCGGGTCAGGGTTTCCTGCAGGGAGGCGAGGCTGCGGAGCTTTCTGCGTGGAGGGGACAGGGCCCGGCTCCCTGACTGTGCCTCTTAGACTTCTTCAAGCCGGGCTGCAGGGGGCGCTGCTGGGGCCTTCGTGCAGGATCACCAGCACACCAGTAACTATTACTGTCCAGAAAATGACTCCATTACAGAGCAGTTACTGACACCGATGTGATTGGCTATACTATTGGTGACTGCCATTATACGAATAATTTATTCCCTGGTTTGAAATTTCTAAAAGGTTCTATTTCATTGAATTTTAATTTGTCATTTTTCGAGCTTTCACTTGAGAAAGTTACAAGCTTTTGTGACATTAAAATATGGCTCTAATTTATTAGCATAATCTGTTAATATTGTTTCATTTTAATAGACATTAAGTATGATTTCTTAACATTCTTGTTAAAATCACATCTTAAAACTGAAGTTGAGGAAAACCATACGTGGCTTAAGAATCACAGTGTCATATGTGCCTCAGATTTTTATATGAAAGGCATTACTTTTTAAATTGCGTCATAGTTGAGGTGCTTTGATTGTGACAGTGAGGCAGCCTAGTGTTTTCAAGCTTAGTACTCCCAAAATATAAAATGTTAACACACACAGTGTCTGAGACATAACCTAGCGCTGTGTAATACCATTGCAGGAGCAGCTTAGAAATTTAAAATAAATGCTGGCTGGTGGCGGCACAGTGGCTCACGTCGGATATTAGCACAGGCTTCCCTGACGCAGCCGACATTTCAGCCGCACAAGTCTTTTTAATGCCATCTTTATCTGCTACACGATGCATGAAATCTACTTTCGGTTTTAGAACTGCTGGTGACCTCTGACCCCTTTATTGGAGACACAATGTGACCTTTCTATTGTCATCGGCTTTCATTCTCCTGAAAATTCCATGAATTTTTATTACAAGTTTTTTTTTAAGCCAAGCTGAGTCTTCAACAAATTACTTGACGCAGATGAGATGAAGTTGTTGGAGTGGGTGAGACAAGTTTTACAGCCTGCGCGTGAGCCGTGAGGAGCCCAGCCTCTGTCCTGCGATGTCATACGCCAGTAACTGCTGAGCCTACTATTGGATAAATACATCATTTTATGGAACATTGATTGTTCTATAAACCCAATGGAGTATTATGCTCTATGATCAAACCATTTAGATTGTGTGTAGAGCACAGAAAATGCCATATTCAGGATGGTACTAAAAGTGCCATTTGTGTATTTTATGGATGTCATTACAGGGGAAACTTCTCTCTGTAGGCCCTGTTTACGGCAAAATTTTTTAGTCTGTAATGACATTTTTCATTCACAACGTATGCCTTCAAGAGAGGGGGCCTTGTTTTATTTGTTTCATTCGAGTTTACTGCACAAATTCTGTACATTTTAATTAAATGTAAGCTTAACAAAAGCATAAGGTATTTATTCTATGAGAAAAAATGATGACAGTAACGAAAAACTAACACGTACACAGAAAGGAAGCAGCCAAGTACTAAACCCTAGTTGTGGCTTAGGCCGACGGCAGAGCGGAGCTGCACACACGGTAGCGGGGGGCGGGGGTGAGTCTCCAGCTTGACGCCCCCACCCCGCTCCTGCCTGGCAGGGCTCGTGGTCTCCTCGCTGGAGACGTTCCCTTCCAAGGGGACAAGGCAGGAGGGAGTGCGCTCGACAGTGATCTTTTGCAGAAGGGAGCTCATTAAAGAGCAGTTCCCTGAAAACGACGCCTCAGCGCCCCCCACACACACACAAACCCCCCAAAGAAAATTCTTTTTATTTCAACTGAGTTGTAAACTTTCAATACATTTAGCTATGAGAAGGCAGTAAAATCCTTCTGTCCTTATGAAAGGAAATGGGCAGTGAGTTGGGAATCTCATAAACAGGCCCATCTCACCTGCATCTACACCTTCTACATAAATCTTCTTACTGTCCTATTGGAAGCAGATCCAGAAAGAGCTGGTTTAGACCCTACTGATTAGCTACAACCAGCATACTGAAACTGGATGCTGTCTTTGATAAATGCCAAGTGAAATACAAATATTATGTGGAGTATCCATGCTTTGTTAAAGATATGTGTGCAGTTTTGAAGCAGTAACGTGACTAAGCAGTTGTGGGTAAAATTGGCACAAACTTGCTGTGTTCCAGATACTGTGTCCATTGGGCCATTTGCATTGGTGAGCTTTACAGTTCATATTTACTCGAAAGATCTAAAAAATTGAAGTTGATGTGCCCAGTAAATTCTTGTTCATAGCCGGGTTAGAATGTAAAGTTACAGTAGAGATTCACATTAGTTTAAATGACACTTGAACTTCTACACAGCTCAACATTAATTCATTATGGACGAAATGGAAGAATCTTCCGTGGGTGAATCTTTTCCAATCTGATTGAGGCTGTTACATTTTATAGGTGCTATTTTTCAAAGCAGTACTGACAGCACTCGAAGTTATTAAATTGCTGAATCAAAGCTGGACCTGCGGCCGCATTTATGAACTGTGATGGAGTCGCCAGCTTGCGTGGAGCCGAGGTGAAGGTGCTGGTGTTGACGAGCTCCGTCACACTCGTGGTGACAGCAGTATTTACCCACGTAGTTTACTTTAATGGTCTGGAAGTGGCTTAACCCACCTCCAGATTCAAATAAATTCAGTAAGCAGTTCTGAGTAGCATCATTATAAGTGCTCCCCAGGATTCAAAGGATAATTCTGTAACTTCAATCCCGCTGCAGAGTAAAGGACCTGCCTGGACGCAAGCATGTAGCATCTCCCTCAGGGAGCATTGAGGATGGGGTACTCATGTCTTCCAGCTACAGCAGCTCCTCCTTTGTTAATGTCAGGGCACGATTCAGTCATTGAGTTGTGTCCGACTCTGTGACCCCATGGACTGTAGCCCGCCAGGCTCCTCTGTCCATGGGATTTCCCAGGCAAGAATACTGGAGTGGGTTGCCATTCCCTTCTCCAAGGCATCTTCTCAACCCCAGGATTGAACCTAGGTCTCCTGCACTGCAGGCAGATTCTTTACCACTGAGCCACCAGGGAAGTCCCATCAGGGCAGTAGGTCCTCTTCTCAATCAGTTAGGGATGGGGGAGGGTGATTGGAAGGCTGCTTTCTTTATGTTTTGTATCCATATTTCTTTTTTTCTCCCCCAAATTATAAACAAAATGACCTTGGAATTAAAGAATGGGCAGAAGCCAACTGGATCCGGTTCTGAGTGTGATGAAGACATGTGGAATGTTCCATTCAAAGTAGAAAAGTACAGGGAAGGAGACAGGTCAAGGGTAGCACAGGAAGAGCTTGGCAAGGACAGGAGACAAAAGATCAGGGGGTCCGCGGTTCAGTTCAGTCACTCAGTCATGTGACTGCAGCACTCCAGGCCTCCCTGTCCATCACCAACTCCCAGAGCTTGCTCAAACCCATGTCCATTGAGTTGGTGATGCCATCCAACCATCTCATCCTCTGTCATCTCCTTCTCCTCCTGCCTTCAATCTTTCCCAGCATCAGGGCCTTTTCCAGTGAGTCAGTTCTTCACATTAGGTGGCCAAAATATTGGAGCTTCAGCATCAGTCCTTCCAATGAATAGTTAGGACTGATTTCCTGTATGACTGACTGGTCTGACCTCCTTGCAGTCCAAGGGACTCTCAAGAGTCTTCTCTAACACCACAGTTCAAAAGCATCAATTCTTTGGTGTTCAGTGGTATTCAGCTTTCTTTATGGTCCAACTCTCAAATCCATACATGACTACTGGAAAAACCATAGCTTTTACTAGATGGGTCTTTTCTGGCAAAGTAATGACTTTGCTTTTTAATATGCTGTCTAGGCTGGTCATAGCTTTTCTTCCAAGGAGCTAGCGTCTTCTATTTTCATGGCTGCAGTCACCATCTGCAGTGATTTTGGAGCCCAAGAAAATAAAGTCTGTCACTGCTTCGTTTCCCCATCTATTTGCTATAAAGTGATGGGACTGGATGCCATGGTCTTCGTTTTTTGAATGTTGCGTTTTAAGCCAGCTTTTTCACTCTCCTCTTTCACTTCCATCAAGAGACTCTTTAGTTCCTCTTCGCTTTTTGCCACAAGGGTGGTATCATCTGCATATCTGAGGTTATTAATTTCTCCCAGCAATCTTGATTTCAGCTTGTGCTTCATCCAGCCTGGCATTGCACGTGATGTACTCTGCATATAAGGTAAATAAGCAGGGGGGAGGGTCCTAGCTGGGAGAAAACTGGGTAGAGATGGTGACCCCCACCAGCTGAGACTCAGGCCTACGTGGAGGGGTGGACATGGAACCTGTGGAGCACCCACCCATCGGGCAGGCCTTCTGCTCCTGCACTGAGCCCATTCCTGCCCTCTGAGGAGTGAGTTTAGGAGGATTGACATTCAGAAAATGCCTATGTGATGAGGTTAAAGCATAGGGCACAGGAGCCCCCTCTGATCCTGACCCCGACCATGGGGAGGCTCCCTCTGGCTTCAGGAGTTTAGAGGGATGCAGTGGCCGACTTCCTGAAATCCTGACCAGTGACCCTCCCAGCAGCACACTGAATGCCGGGAGGTTGCATTTTGAAAACTTCATACGTGGTTCCCAGTCTGGGGCCATGGCCTGCAGTCTGCCTATGAGTCCAGGTGTCCTCGTGGAGAATATAATTAAACATCTTCTGTGGATCTAGCCTGACTTGCTGTTCCTGCTGAAAGGTAGCCCTTGCCCCCGGGTCTTTGCTTAAAGTGGATTCTGTATTGAAAGAAACGCTTTCTCACAAAATGGCACCAATGCGGTATGTAAAATAGTTGTCCTATTTTTAAGGGATGTTAGCAACAATAATCAACAATTCTTAATCCTTTTTTCTCCTTTGGTAAGAATGAAGTGTGCTTCTTTTAAAAAGGACCTACATTTAGGGAGAGTGACTTGAAATGTTTTAAATGTGTTTGCCATTGAGATAAGAAAATACTTGAGATGGTTCAGAGCTCATTCTTTCACTTAGAGGGCTTCCCAGGAGGCACTAGTGGTAAAGAACCCACCTGCCAGTTCAGGAGACGGGAGAGTCTTGGGTTTGATCCCTGGGTTGGAAAGATCCCCTGGAGGAGGAAATGCCAACCCACTCCCTATGCTTGCCCAGAGAAGCCCATGGACAGAGGCGCCTGGGGGGCTGTGGAGTCGCAAAGACTGAAGCAACATAGCACACACTCACTTAGGAGGGAAGGAGGCGATAATGAGAAACTAACAGAATTAGGGACTTGAAGGAGAAAATGGGAGCTCTGTTTAAACAGTCTCTTTTTTATGAAAATGACTATAGGTTTCGCTCAGCTTTCCCTGTCGAGTTATTAAACAAGCCTCGCCTGTGTCGCAGATGGCCTGGGGGGACCAGTGTCCACGCGCCTGCCGATATCTTCCTCGCTTCTGCGGCCAGAGCCCCCTTTCTGTAATGGGAGGGAGGCCTGAAAGGTGGGCCTGACGCTCTCAGCCCAGCGGCAGCTCAGGGCTGCCCTGCCTTCCCTGGGCAGGCGGCGGGTGTCCACACTGCAGGGACAGGCGCCGTCTGCGGGGGCCGCCAGGTGCACCAAGCCCCGCCGCCCACAGGCACCCTCTCCCCGGCCCCGCCCACCCTGCGCTGTCCAGACCCCTGCTTCTGGCACGCGTCCTGGTCCCTCGTGAAACGATCGCAGGGTGCTCACCACGGGGAAGGCAGGGCCAGTATTTACAGCAATAAATGCTGGGCCCCCATCACAGTTCTCAAACAGATGCACTCGCTTAACTTTCCTGATTAAAAACACTCAACAGGTATCTTCTCTGCACAGACTGTGGCCCACGTGCCTTAGTGCCTTCTACAGAGGGGGCCCCGACAGCCTGGTCCCAGCCGAGCCTGTGATCCCTGAGAGCCGGCCCGGCTACCCCCAGACCCCACCTCTGCTGCCCTGGGTGCTGTCTCCAGGCTCTTCCCACTCAGACCCGGGGGAGAGCTTGGGTGTTCCTGTCTCTTCGGGCAGGCTGTGCGGCTGTCTCTCTGCAACTCTTGCTGAGTGTCCTTCCCCAGAGCCTGAGTGTGGTGGTCCTCTCCATGGTTTTAAGGGCGGCTGCGTCCCAGGTGTTTGGCCAGATGTCACAGCAACACGGTGGGACCTGCTCCGGTTGCCCTGGAGGCTGTGCACACAGTTTCCGGCCTGTGTGCCGCCCCCGAGCTCCAGACAGCGGAGAATCTGAGTCCGTGCTGGGTGCCCAGCCGCCATGGACCGCTCCCGGCAGGCTGGCCGCCCTGCTCCCAGGCTCAGCACCTGATACACAGCAGGGGCTCACACGCTCGGGGCCTTAAACTCTCACAGCTGGTGTTTATCAAGGGCAAGTTTATAAATTCAATATGCAAAGCTTTCATTCTTCTTGTCGAATAAACAGATACACTGTAAGCTAATGTTGGGACATGGAAAAAAGATTTTCCTTTGAGTTAAAAGGAAAATGCTCTTAACACCAGCTACTGGACATCTTATTAGAAATGACCATGACTAAGGAGATGCCTTGTATTCTTTTCGCAGGAACTGGAAAGGGAGCATGGGTCTTGAGATTGTATCTGGACAGTCAGCCAGGGGTGCAGGCATCTTCCCCTCACAGCACAGCCCTGCTCTGTGTTGCTGGGAGCACTCCCGAGGCAGGCAGCTGGGGGATCTGAGTCATGGGTCATGGGGATGCTTCTGTTGAGGTTTTCCAGCTTCATAAGAACTGTCTTACTTCTAATCCTAAAAGTCACTTTTCTAGGCTCTAACTGGCCCCTCTCTCCCCTAGGCATTGTGTCCAAGTCCTATGAATGCCGCCTGAAGGGCCAGGGAGCCACCTTCGTGGAGACAGACAGCCCCTTCACAGCGGCGGCGCTAGCAGAGGAGTCTCCGGTAAAGGACAGGCCACTTCGGAGCAGCAGGAGGCCAGTGGCTCCGCCGGAGCCAGTCCAGCAGGTCATCATCATCCAGGGCTACGAGGGCGAGTTCGCCCTGGACGCCTCCGTGGAGGAGACGGCTGCGGCCACGCTGCAGACGCTGGCCCTGGCCGGCCAGGTGGCCCGCGTGGTGCACATCACCGAGGACGGCCAGGTCATCGCCGCGGGGCAAAGCGGGGCGCATGGGGGCGGCGGGGCTCCCAGCCTGGGCCTGCCGGAGCCGTTGGCCGACGGAGCCACGCAGGTGGTGGTCGTGGGCGGCTCAATGGAAGGGCATGGCGTGGACGAGCCCCTCAGCCCCAGTGGGGCCGTCATTCAGCAGGTGACCAAGCAGGAGATTCTAGACCTGGATGAGGCCGGCGTCACCCCGCCCGACGCGGCCTCGGCCTTGGACGCCCTGCTGTGCGCGGTCACCGAGCTGGGAGGGGCGGAGGGCCCGGCGGCGGCAGAGGAGAAGGGCAGGGCCGGGGCCAGGGACGTGCTGGTGCAGCTGCCGGGGCAGGAGGCAGCCACTCCCGCTGCCCCGGAGATCCACGTGTTTCACGACGGGCCGGAAGGCGCGGCCGCCGCGGAGCCGGTGGAGGTGCTGACCCAGCTGGTGCGGCCGGCCGCCGTAATCGCATCACAGGAGCGCACGCAGGTGGCCTTCAAGAAGGTGGTGCAGGGCATGCTGCAGTTCGCCGTGTGCGACTCGGCCGCGGCCGGCCAGCTGATGAAGGACGGCGTCACGCAGGTCATCGTCAACGAAGAGGGCACGGTGCACATGCTGGCCCGCGAGGGCTCCCAGATCATCATGCAGGAGGCCGAGGCGCGCGGGCCGCACGTGGACCTGGCCGAGGCGGACGGCGAGATCTCGCAGATCATCGTCACCGAGGAGCTGGTGCAGGCCATGGTCCAGGAGTCCGGCGGCGGCTTTCCCGAGGGCGCCACACACTACATCGTGACCGAGCTGCCGCCCGGCGTGCAGGACGAGCCAGCCGTGTTCTCGCACACCATCATTGAGGCAGCCGGCTCCCAGGAGCTCCTGCAGGCGGGGGCCGTGGTCCCCAGTGGAGCCGAACAGCTGACGAGCATGGTCATCTACACCCAGGAGGGCTCCCCAGCCGCCGCGGTCATCCAGAGCCAAAGAGACAGCAGCGAAGTCCACGAAGCCTGAGGCCGGGGCCCAGCCGCCCGGCGCTGGGCTGAGAGACCAGCACGTGAGGCTGTGTGCCCTGCACCCGCCAGCGAAGCGCGCGTCTGAGGGGCCACGGATGGGCCCGCGTCGGCCGCGTGCACGGGGCGCCGGGGACGCGCACGCAGGAGCGCAGCCTGCAGCGGGGCGGGGCTGCCCGAGGCGAGTCTGGTTTCCGGTTGGTTCTTCTGTTGTTGCTCTTCCCTCTGTTCTACCCATTGTGCCCAGAAGTTAAGTTGTTTTCTGTTTTGTTCCCACAGTGTCTTCCCGTTTCAGTTGAGAGAGGACTGTGCCCTAGCCATGGAACAGTGGCTTCAGACACGGCTGCCCTTGCAGTCCAGCATGTCCCCATTGTAACAATTTATTACATGTTTGGTTAAAAATTGCAGCTACGTGTGTTACCACGTCGAAGCAGCCTGCTCCTGTTCATTTTCCTGGAAATGTTAGGATCACAGCGTCCCCAGACCAAAGGCAGCCTGTTCATTTTGTGTACCGCCTTCCTCCTCCAGACGTTGTAGGTGTGGTCCTTGCCCAGGTTGCTTCAGCTTAAAAGATTCCTCCTTAAGCCTATGGTTAAGAAAAGCCTTGACATTTATTAAACCTTAGTTAAGAAAACCCAATGCTTCTAATTTTGACTTAGTTTCATACAATAAAGTCTATATGAAATGTGCATTCTGAAAAATACTGTTTGGTATCAATATTTTGCTTTTATAACAAATGTTTCTTAATGTTGACATCATTTTCACAGGATTTATCAGTGATTTATGTCCCTGTGAAAGAGCTGACATCAAACATCAGTGATAGAGAGCCATGCCCTGGCCCCCGCAGAACTGTGTGTGCCTTGCTGTGGGGTCCCTTCCACTGGGGGTGCGAGTTAATAGCCAGGTGACCCGCTTCTTAATTCAATTGCTTCCCTTCCAAAATTGTAAAACCCTCCCCTCCCCCAAACGGAAAGGTTGTTTTCTGTTTCTTTCTTCTCTGAAATAAACAGCACTAAAAGAGAAGGATGGCATTTTCTTTCCAGCAGCCAACTGACGGGCAGCCATAGAATGCCGAGAGTACTTGTTCCTCACCGGCCAGGCTCCACTCCCCTCTCCACCCATGCTGATTGTGCTGGGTTCTGCTGGCCATCTCTGCACCCCGATGCTGTGTGCTCCACATTTGGCCCATGACCCAGGCAGATTCTGGTGACAGTAACTTAGTCTGTCACGGTTCAGTTCAGTTCAGTTCAGTCACTCAGTCGTGTCCAACTCTTTGCAACCCCATGAATCCCAGCACGCCAGGCCTCCCTGTCCATCACCATCTCCAGGAGTTCACTCAGACTCAGGTCCATCGAGTCAGTGATGCCATCCAGCAATCTCATCCTCTGTCGTCCCCTTCTCCTCCTGCCCCCAATCCCTCCCAGCAGCAGGGTCTTTTCCAGTGAGTCAACTCTTCACATGAGGTGGCCAAAGTACTGGAGTTTCAGCTTTAGCATCATTCCTTCCAGTGAACACACAGGACTGATCTCCTTGAGGGTGGACTGGTTGGATCTCCTTGCAGTCCAAGGGACTCTCCAGAGTCTTCTCCAACAGCACAGTTCAAAAGCATCAATTCTTTGGCGCTCAGCTTTCTTCACAGTCCAACTCCCACATCCATACATGACTACTGGAAAACCCATAGCCTTGACTAGATGGACCTTTTCTGGCAAAGTGATATCTCTACTTTTTAATATGCTATCTAGGTTGGTCATACCTTTCCTTCCAAGGAGTAAGCGTCTTTTAATTTCATGGCTGCAATCACCACCTATTGTGGTTAGCATCTTAAAATTGTGAAGCACAGAAGGGAGAAAAGGAAGAGAACATGGTACTGTTGTGGTTTCCATCACAGTCCTGTTTCCATGCCCCCTGAGAGGTCAGCTTGGAAGCCAGCCTTGGCTGGGTGCCTGAACCCTCTGTGTCTCCCCTGACCTGGTCCTCAGAGCCCTGGGTCCCACCCATCTGAAGGCTCCTCCCTCCAAAAATAAATTTAAAAAAGGAAAATCTCAAGCTTGACACTGCAGTTCATAATTAGCTGGGTATGACTTGCCCCCGATTCTTAAAAATGGCAGGGCACTTCCGCTCCTCTTCAACACTGTCTTCAGCAAACAGCGACAGCAGCAACTTCCGTGCGTTTTGTCGAGAGGAAGATGACCTTTACAAAGTGATGCCCCTCGCCAAGCTTCTCGTACATGTTAAAAAAAAAAAAAGTGGAGGTGGGGGGTTATTTTCAGTGGGAAAATATCTTCTTGATCATTCTTCCTGTTAGCTGCAGCCCGCAGCCTGCGGCTTGGATGCTAATTCCTAACCGCGCTTAGTCCCGTATGGCTAACCTTTCTGCCGCAGTTGACACTGACATGCTGCAGTTTACCGTTTGTGATTTATTTAGGATGAATGTGTCTCAGGTGGCATTTAATCCTTCATAAAACCAGTGTAGCCTGCAGTGTCAAACCACCACTCGTGTTGTATGCACAATGAAAAGAGCAGGCCTTTGCATTAAAAAAAAAAAACTGTCCAGAAGGCGTTTCAAGGCTCAGAAGGATTGCAGAGGATTCACTAGGCTCCTGTGTCCTGTAATTACCTGTAGAGCTGGGTTAATGTGGTCTCTCTCTCCTCTCTCATTACACAACCGGCGGAATGTGAGGGTGTTGAAGGAAACGTACAGAAGCGCGGGCCTCAGAGTAACGAGGCATGGCCCGTCGTCACGCAGGCGCATTCCCTGAAACACCATCTCCCGTGAGGTGCCCGCGAGGAGCCGGAGCCTTCCTGGAGGTTGGGCTGGAGAAGTCAACACAACTCCAAAGAAGTGAAGAGCAGAGCAACAGAAATGTTTACTTGGAGACCGTGACCCAGGAGGAACGGCTTCTTATCAAACCCCGGCCAGGACCTTTGGTGGAGAGGCTGGGACTGCTCTGCCCAAGGCAGCATACAGAAGTGGCTGAGGACAGAGGGTGGGCAAGGCTTTGTGTTCATGAAGAGCTCGCAAGAGCTTTTCCGTACAAAGGGAGTTCTGGCCGTGTAAGGTCATTTAAATGAGGTGTGTGGCTCAGCCAGGCATCCTTCAGGGCCGCCTCTGGCCTGGAGCAGAGGGAGGGAGAGTCCTCCAAAACAAGCCCCCCACTGGCAGGGAACCCATGAGCAGACAGACCCACATCTCCTGAAAGATGCAGAGAGCATTCATTTGCTTCTTGGCTTTGAGAACCAAGTGACTGTAAGATGGTATCAGTAAGATGGTGTCAGTGGAGCCCTGAAAATTCCATTCAATCCAGACATGTGAGCGCAGAGCGCTAGAAGACACCCGGAGGAGCTGCGGTGAATCTTTGCTTAGCCACCTGGTCCTGAGAGGCCACTGTGCAGAGCGCACAGAGGTCCAGGCCTGGTCGCACCCGACGGCGGCTCAGCCCCAGCCCCGCTCTGCGCAGCAGGGCCCGGCTGCCTGGTAGCTGGGCCTGTGGGAAGTTCCCTAACAGCAGGGAGCGTTTGCGTCTCTCGGTCACAGCGCATCTATCGTGATCCTGAACATAAAGCAATGGCGTCAGGAAAGAATTGAAGAACCAGCTTCGAATCCTAACCCAGAGCAGGTTCCGGGAGGAGAATGAGGAAAGGAGAAAGGCCCTTCGTGGAGTAAACCACAGAACGCGCGGGGAGTCATCCCTCCTCTTCCTGTTGAATGTTAGCCCACCGTGGAAGAGAGCGCCCCTCGCACTCGAGCAGCCTCCTCCTGCTGCATCTTGCTGAAGGATACAATCCCTTTTCTGCTCCTCTAGGGTGATATCATTTTACATGAAGGAAAAAGTTCGCTCAGATGGCAGTTATACGTTTCGGAAGCACCTTCTAATCAGGGATTGGTGATTCATTATTAGCTTCAGCGGGCGATCCATCTGACATGTAAGGGGAAAAAATTAGCAGCTGTCACTGCCTGATGAGTTAATTTCCTGATATGCCTGACACTGAAAAGCCATTTGGAGACATGGCAGCGGCTGACGGGAAACCTGGCGCCGCTCATAACTGGAGACGGAGCAAGGCCGGGCGGGGTGGCGTTTGGCCTGGCGCAGGCACTCCCTGTGTATCCTATGCCCTGGTCCAGAGCCCCGTGCATCCAGGAGCCCGCGGCAGGGATGCGGGCCTGACCTCGGAGAGGAGGCATATCACGTTCTCCTGCTGGGCCTCTTGGCAATTTCCATAACCGGAGCTCAGTTCAATCGTGGGATGACGGTTTGTCACCATGAAAAGTTGCCCTGTGAAATAAACATCGTGGAGACTCAGGAGGAGGGAGTGAACGCAGAGGAAGTGGGCGGCTGGGGCCCGAAGGCAGAGCCAGGCCTCCCTCCAGCCCTGTGCCTGAAGGGCGCATCCCCAGGGGCCCCACTGCCAGCCAACAGCTTGGGAGAAAGCCAGAACGTTTTCTAATACCTGATGTGTTAGTCGCTCAGTTATATCTGACTCTTTGCGACCCCGTGGACTGCAGCCCACTGGGCTCCTCCATCCATGGGATTCTCCAGGCAAGAATAGTAGAGTGGGTTGCCATTCCCTTCTCCAGGGAATCTTCCCAACCCAGGTGAAAAACAAAGGCCTCTCGATCTTAGCCAAAAGGCCAAGAAGATGGAAACGGAGCAGAGAACTCAGTGTAGGAACGAACAGCTTGTATCCCCACGAGGGATGCACACGGTCTGGGTGGGAGAAGGCACTGCCTGAAGGTTTTGTGTGGAGGTGCCCAGAATGGACGCCAGGGCTGTTGACACCTGAGCCCTCCTGGGCAGCAACAGTTGGGAGACTGTGCATGTTTTGAAAATAAGGTGAGTCAGTCATCGCGGTTGCTTCCCAGGTTCAGGTCTGCAAAGTCAGTGAAGCAGAGGCCCCTGGAGGAATCCTCATCTGGAGAAACAAGCATGAGAACCTGGTCACTCCAGCTCGGCCCAGGATCCTGGTCTCATCTCTCAGTTGGATGCAGGGCGTGTAGGACACTGTGAACCCAGCCGGGAGCTGGACAGAACCGCCCGGCCCTCACATGGCCACAGAGGCCTCCTGGGAGGAGGAAATAAATCCATGATAAGCCTCTCAGTCAGAGAATCATTCACTTACTCCATGGCTCTGCATTTTCAATACCTTTTAATAAATTCTTTTAAAATGAACTAATTTCAGCGTGACTTTGAGCATCAGGAGCAGACCATTTATCAGCGGGATAAACAGGAGCGCATGGACCGGTCCACACTGGCAGCGTTTCCAGTCATTGCAGGATGGCTCGTGCTACTCGTCAGATGACTTTCTAAGAGGAAGGAGAAGAGCCAAGGTTTGGGTTTTCATTTCCACACTGGGTTCGTGTGCAGAGACCTGGAACTTCATTCAGGCTTGTCTGGGACAGTCGGCGGCTCCGGTGCGGGATGCGGGGAGGGCGGGGTGGCCGGGAGGTGGCTGGAGCAAGGTGTCTTTAGCGGGACAGCCTTTGGGGAGCCCCACCACCCCCCAGAGCCTCACAGGTCCTTGGAGCCATCCTGACCCGTCTGAAAACGAGGCCTGAGCCGGAAAGGAAGCGCGGCCACCTAGCTGGGTGCACGGTCGGCCTCTGCCCTGCGCTGATGCGCACAGGTGAGGGTGTTCTACCGTCAGAGCTGCCAGAGGGGTCACTTACAGAGCCTGGCATCGAAGCTTATCACCTCGCTGCTAACCCGGAGGAGTCACAGCCACCCCGCAAGTCACAGCCTCACCGAGAGGGAGGCGCTGCAAGACGGCGCTGGGCTCTGGCCGTGACACTAGTGATTTAACCGGGGTGCAGGGCGCCCCCACCCTGCCACCAGGATGTGGTCTCTGGGCACGTGGGAAGGGAGGGCCCAGTGTGAGCTGTGCAGGCATGCCCAGCCCCTGCCCTTCCCAGAGCCCAGGAGCTCATCCTCCATCTCTGTTTCCCAGCAGAGCATCAGTTCAAGGGCACAGACACCTTTGGCCTTGATGGTGAGCACGGCTTGGGATGCCCTGGGCCCTCAGCTGGCCATTGTGAGTGAGTGAATGGGCAAACACTGAGTCTTTTATTCTGCATCAGTTTTCCTTACTATTTCCATTCCTTTCCATGCTTTTAGTCATCATTTTCTCAAACAACAAAACTCTCTGACACAGGTTGAGCAGTAGATGCGGCTTGCACACGGTTCTTGCTGTGTGTCAAGTGGCCAATGCACATTTCGCACCTTATTTCCCCGTTTTGGTGGAATTTCTTGATTAGGAGGGTCCTGAGACCGAACGTCAACACTGAGCCAGGTTCACACGTGGTCTTGTCATACGTGTCAAGGTGACTTTTTGAGCTTTTGGTCAACAGGAGTGGATGGCAGGTTTCCTCTTCACTCTTGATCATCACAGTTTTAAGGGAAGCGTAGTAGTGCCTGTGGCTAAGATCGGAATTCTGTGCGCTCATCCCCATTTCTCTCTCACCCTGAGGTCCAGGGCCAGTGCTACTTACTCCACCCGTTCTTCCTTCCTTGACACGCGTGACAAGAAATCTTGGTGCCCATGGTGGTCTTGAACAATCACGACTTTTCTGGAGCGAGATCTTTGACTCTACCGGGACGTGAAGCAGCAGACATCCGTCCAGTCCAGACCATGAGCCCACTCGCACACACAGCTGCGTCCCTGGTGCGGGCGGGGTAAAGCCAGTCCGTTGGAGCCACGCCGCAAGGAGGGAAATAATTCCAAGCGTAGCTGGTGGAGAAGGCACGCTTTCACACCTCCGCACCTCAGGAGTCGGGAAGCATCTGTGTTAGCTTAGATCCAGCCAACGCTGTGTGCATCGTTATGGAGCAGGTCTTGGTGGGGGACATCTGGGGAGGGGGGCCTTGGAAAGAGCGGCAGGTATCCGGCCACCCCGAGGCTGAATTTCCAGTCACTTCCATGCTCTCAGGAAGGAGGCTCGCGCTCACCAGTGCAGACACATCTGGGTGGGACAGGACACAAGCCCCCTCTTGGCCAGGAGGGTGCGGTCCTGCATGGGACAGCTCCAGGGAGGCTGTGGTCCCAGCTCGGGGTCTGGGGTGCTCTGACATCTAGTGATTGGACACAGGAGTGCCATGGAGCCCCTGCGGTGCTGGGACAGCTCGATCCTCCGAGCAGACCTGCTTCCAGCCAGCAAGTCTCCACCCAGTCCACCCGCCTGCTGGGCAAGGGCATTCCCTGAGTGGCCTGAGTCCTCCCAGGGCATAGGAGGCCGGGCTGCACTCATTGCCCCCACCCCCCGGCCCTGCCACTCTTGGGCTGGCCTCTCTCTCTTCCTGCTGCTCTTTCCGTTCATCTGGAATGGTCCCTGGCCTTCCCCACCTCCTGCATCGGCACACCTTGTCCAGGCCCCCAGCATTAGGTCCCCCGCACAGGGGATTCCTGCCCGCAGCCTGATGGACGGGGAGCAGGCGGCAGAAGCCCGGGTTCCCGTCCTGCCATCTGAAGGCAGGTGGTGACTTGTGCTTCTGCCCTGAGCTGCTCCTGGGCAGCAGGTCCTCACAGGTTCCCTGCCCTACAGCCAGGAGGAAGGTGCCCAGGGGCACTGCCCTGCATCCCCGCCCCTGAGGTTGGGGGCTAGCAACCTTCTCAGCATGCGGTGGTGGCTGGCCGCGTTTAGGTGCCGTGCGATCCGGACACTGAGCCGGTCTGGTTTCCTCAGCAGGGACAGATGACTGCCAGCCTCTCTCCACTTTCTCCGAGTGCCTCTCTCCCTCACGTACTCCTCCACCTGTGACACTTGGAATCTGCTCACTGGTGGGTGCTGCTGTGATGGCAGAGCCGGGTGGGGTCAGCGGCAAGGGCCTGGGTGGGTGGAGGCTTCCTAGGCTCGAGACCGGGGAGGGCAGCTGGGGGAGCGGCCCACCCCGCATCTCTCCTAAAACAGCCTCCTGCCATCCTCTCCGAAGCCTCCTGCCCTGAGGACCCTGTCCAGTGCTGGACTCCTGCTTGGAGGACGAGCCCACTAGTTCACATGGTCCTGCATTTTACATGGAATGGAAATTTTCCACAGTGTCCTAATGGTGGCCAGCGGCACTCAGGGGCCAGAATGGTGGCAGGCTTCTGTCTCAAGTCTTCTGAATGTTTTATCTTCTTAAAGCATTGTTGTTGTTGCTTGTTTTGGGCAGTTGAAGGTGAATAGCTCTTCCAACCCAAGGAAAACTGGGCTGAATGTGAGCTGACTCCCTGCAACACCCACCTCTCAATTTTGTACAGTAGCAGGTCGCTGCCCTGTTGACCTCTGAAGGACTCCCCAGGACTCTGATCTGGATTCTGGATTCACAGAAACGTGTTCTATCAGGCATGCCACCTTTTGGGTCAAGGCCTATGTACTGGAAGGTTCAGATGGTACCCCTCAGCAGGGCCAGTCTCTCTTCCCATTCACTCTCAGCCCCAATCCTTCTTGCTGTGTTCATGAGCCCTTCCTAACCACCGACTAGAAAGTAGCCCCCACATCCCTGAGTGTCAGGAAGTAACTTGCCTCTTGTTGCCGGTCAGCTGTGTATCCACCCGGGACTGATCTCCTTGAGAGCAGGTCGCCCATAACCATCACCACCAGGCCCGCAGGCTGTGCGTGAGCACTGCCTTCTCAGAGTGGATTGGAGGGTCTCCAGGATTGTCACGAGTTACCGTGGCAACCTGAAAATTAACATCTGGAGTCTTTGGCCAGTCTCGTTTCTCTGGAAATCTGGGGGAGATGAATGAGGAAGATGTTGTCTTTCAAACAAAGAAGCCGGGCAAGAAGCTCTCCCTTCCTCCTGGCTTCAAGTCAGACCACTCGGACACCTCATGGCTTTTACAATAAACGAATTTGCTTACGTGATCCCCACAGAACAGGCCCATGCGCCTTTTCATTCCTTAATCCGAGTCCGAAGTCATTTTTTTAAGCTTTTCTTTAAATTTACCAAAAATATTTTTTAGCAACTGTCTCATGTCCTTCAAAGCTAGGAATGAAACCCTGGTGAAAAGCCTGGGCTTTGCCAGAGTGACATGAGGGGAGGCAATCACGATGGCTGTTTTTAAAATGAGCTGAGAAAGGTGGAAATGCACTCTTCTCCAGAGGAGCCACTTTGGCTGAAAAGATTGGCTCTTCCTTGAGGGTTTTATCCAGGGCAGATCAGGGTGGCCAGGCCAGAGCAACATCTAGTCTACAGAGGCCTGAGCACGCCTCCCAGGAGACATGACTGCGCCATATCTGCACGGGTATTTACACGGGTTCATCCTGGATGTTTCCACCAGCAGGCACCTCAGTCACCCTATGTATTACCCTCAGGTTCAACACAGCCTCTCCCCTCTCCTGTGAGAAGTGTGTCACCAGAGACCGCCCCTGATGGCCATCTTCAGCCGCTGGTCCTCACCTTCCACACAAGCCTTTTCCCGGCTCAGCTTTCCTCTCCCATCGAGATTGCCTCACCCTGACCCCTGTCTCTCTCTCTCGGACTTCCCACTTTTCAAGCCACAAAGCGGACTCTCGTCTGCTGCATTTCAGCCCCTTGACTTGCCTATTACCAATTGCAAAGGTCGTTTTGAGTGTGGTTCAGTGTAAGTCACTTCATCTCTGAGGACACGGTTTTCCCTCTCTCTCCCCGGTTTCCAGGTGCCCCCCTCCTCTGGGCCTGTCGATTTTTAACAGCTCCCCTGGGACCTGGGCGAAAGGGAGTCCTCAGACCCGCTGCTCTCAAGGATGAGATTTATATGTTCACTGCTTGGCTGGGGAGGTGGGGTGGGGGGAGGTGGGAAGCATATTTCTAGGACAAAGTGAAGACAACTGAAGCCAAACATAGAGTCTACCAGCATCTTCTCCGTAGAGGCAGTGACGACGGCTTTCAGAACCAAAGGGCGTGAAGAGTGGAGGAGGCTCGTCAAGATGACCTCAACCCCACGGGGCCTGGGATGTGTGTGCCTGTGTGTGCGAGAGGGGGAGCGTGTATGCTTGAGTGTGTGTGTCAGTGCAAGTGTGTTGGGAGAAGCAGTGAGCCGGGGGCTTTGAGGATGTCTGCCTCTGAGCTCCTGAGACATCACCCATCCAACTGGCTCGCTCCAGAAGGTTCTGCCGTGCAGCAGGGTGAGCGCTGTCCCAGGCCTGAGAAACCAGGACCTTGGTCAGTCTCCAGGGAGGGACGGTGTATTCTGGGTCTTCTGAGCAGCAGGCAGTCTTTGAGGAGGCAGCTGAGGGCCTGATCCTGTTGCCACGTTCATAGTAACCCAGCCACCAAGACCCCCACCCCCAGCGCAGAGAGGTAAACGTGGCGGGTCTGAGTTAGGGCAGTCTCAGGCAGGAAGATGTGGGCCTCGGGGAGGGGCTCTGGGCCTGGCCTCCCGCCTGTGCCCTGGCCCTTCTGGAAGGTTCTCTGCACTTCCGTACCCCTCCACCCCTACTTCTCTGTGAATGTAATCGGGTGGCTCTGAGGACAAACAGGAGTATGCTGAGTTCCTTCAGGGGAAAATGTTCTGCAAAGTCTGAAACTCACATTTTGTTATCCCATCACCATGGGATGCTGTTAGCGAGCTGGAAACAACATTAATGACAGCTGTGGACACTGGGTCAGCCGGGAACGCGCGGAGGGGCCTCCCTGCTGGATGCGAGCGTGCCTGGCCCCTGGTCTCTGGAGGGTGTGGTGGAGTCGAGGGACCCCCGCGCCGGGAAGAGGATCGCAGAGGCGCCCAGATGGGTCAGGCCCAACCCGGGTGCGCCGTCAGCGCGGGCCCCAGGCTCCGTCCTCAGCCCACGTGGGGACGCCGCCGAGGTGGGGGACGCCGCGGGGAGGTACGGGTGTCACAGCGTGGGCCATGGGCTCAGGAACGAGGCTTCGGTGGATCCGAGGATGGTTAGGATTCCGCGGGTGGAAGAGGAGCCTGTCCAGGTGGGGAAGCCAAGGACCAGAGGTAGGGCCGAGTGCAGTAGCGCTTCTCCAGCCCCAGGCGCCCAGGGACGCAGGCTCGGACGCAGGCTCCGACAGCGTCCGCACCCCCGCAAGCATCTGTGGGAGGGAGACTCCCATCTGAATGCACGGCCATCCCGGGACGCCCGGGGGGCTCCTGTCACAGCCTCTGCCGCACACCGCCCCTGCCCAGGCCCTCGCTCATTCTGCACACAGGCCCTGGAATGAAAATTCTGCCATTACCAAAACTATTGGAATTATAGCCCCTACTCTTAATAGTTCTGAAAAACCGAGGGAAGACAACTCTCCTAGGTCGTGAGGACACTTGAAGCACTATCCATCTTTGGTAAAATATTTCACAAAAGAAGCAACCCGTGGAATTCCTTTGTAACATTTTGGGACTCTCTCATCAGTGGAGCTCGATGGGTGTCTCTCCCCACTAACTTTTCAGATGTTCTGTTGAAGCACAGTTGTGCACAGCAGAGTGTACACAGTGCTCATGGGTAGCTCTGTGCATTTCCAGACACTCAACCCAGCTGCATGACCGGAAACAGGACGTGACCTCTCCTGTCCCCGTGAGTCACAGCACGCAGGGCCCAAGGCCATGGTTCATCCTGCCTGCTCGGTACTCGGTACTGTGGAGGGCAGGGCATGCGTGTTACATCTGTGAGGTCACCCACGGCACGTGTGCAGCGGGGTTCACACCCTTAGACTGGTGCGTCTGAGAGAGGGAACATGCAGGTGGACAGTGGCCAGGCCATATATAAGGTGGGGCTCTGACCCACACCTGCAGCCCGGGAAGCCTGTCCCCTTGACTGAAATAAACAGCCGGATGGCTCTCACCAACAACAACCCCAGAAGCTACTCATTAACTTCCCTAACTGGCACCAAAGGCCCAAGACTGGTTGACAGCTGGCAGCATCCCTAAGTTTGGTCTTCTCTTCCAACTGGAACACCCAGGGAAAGCCGGCTATGGTCCCGAGTCCATCCTTTCCTCAAGATTGCTTTGTTCTTCTCCTTGCCTTTTGCATATATATATGAATTTTGGAATTATCTTTGTCATTTTCCACAGGGAAAGAAAAACACCTGCAAGTTTGAGTGGGATTATATTTAACCTAAATGTCAATTTTAGGAAAATTCAGTTCAGTCGCTCAGTCGTGTCCGGCTCTTTGCAGCCCCATGGACTGCAGCACACCAGGCTTCCCTGTCCATCACCAACTCCTGGAGTTTACCCAAACTCATGTCCATTGAGTCGGTGATGCCATCCAACCATCTCATCCTCTGTCGTCCCTTTCTCTTCCTGCCTTCAGCCTTTCCCAGCCTCAGGGTCTTTTCCGATGAGTCAGTTCTTCGCATCAGGTGGCCAGAGTATTGGAGTTTCAGCTTCAGCATCAGTCCTTCCAGTGAATATTCAGGACTGATTTCCTTTAGGATGGATTGGTTTGATCTCCTTGAAGTCCAAGGAGGAAAATTAACATCATTTAAATATTTAGTCCTCCAATCCATGTCCCTGTATTTTTATCTCTCACTTTTTTTTCTTTTTAAAGTGTTTTAAACTGTTAGGCACAAAGGGCTTACGTGTGTTTTATTAGATTATTTCTTGATATTTACTGGATTTGCTTTAGATATTTATTAGGTTATTTCTAGATGATCTAGTAAACTGATGACCGTGGCAGTATTGTAAATGCTACCACCTTGCAGTTCCATCTTGTGTTTGTTGCTGGTATGCAGAAATAGGATTGTGTTTGGATATTCACCTGGCAGACAAAAATCTGCCCCACCACCCCATTTCAACTTTTTCAGTTCCTGGTTTCTGTCTGTGTCTGGTGAGGGACTGTGTTTGTCACGCTCTTCATGGGACATTGCTGCCACCAGTAGCTGCAAGGCCCCTCTCTGGTTTGGTTTTTCTGTTTATCCCTTTTATCTCATTTCCTCCTGCTCCCTGACAAACAACCGTATTCATGTGTCTCCTGCCCATCTCTCTGTCTGCTCTCTGCTTGCCGGTGGGGCTGAGAGTGTCTTCTCGTCCTTTTGGGCTTTGGAGTTTCCCACTCGGCAACGCTGCTCTTCATGATCCTTGCCCATCCTCCGTGCTGCCCTGAACCTGGTTGGGTTTTAGAATTCCTGCCTTTTTCTACTTGCCTTTATCTGAAAACATGAGACCAGAGCTGAAAAGAGGGGTCGGTCTTTCTGGCTTCTGGCCACCATCAGCTCACGCAGACTGAGACAGTGGTACGTTAGCCGCCACTATAGGTGAGCAAGGAAAGCCCCCAAGTTAAAGTTCATGGCCACGTGGTCCTTAATGCTGGTCTGGAGCGGGCGTCTCGCTGTGGCTGTGGGCGGGGCTTCCTAGGAATGGGACAAAAACCTGGAAGTGGCGGTCAGGACAGCTTGAGAGGGTCTCTGTGAGCGTCACTGTGAGCCCGTCACTCACGGAGCCTGCAGCTGGCCTTGTGACACTGCAGCACGCCCAGTTCATAAGTGGTGGTTAAGAATCTAATAATGTCCGTCACCACGTTAGGCTTTCTGCAGTAAAATAGCATATTCCTTATCACAGTGCTCCCGTTATGTATCCCGTAAGGCCAGCAGAGGCATAGGTGCTGTAAGTTGGAATAAAAACATAACCCCCAATGCACGTGCATGAGAGCAAATGCAGACTGGAGGTGCGAGGGTGTTAGGGCATCATTTTGAGGGGGGGCTTATTTCTCATGTTCTCCCCGCCTTCTTTGTCTTTTTATGCTGGAGTTTAGTTTCCAGTGGAATTTAGTTTCAGCATACTTAGTGTCTGGGCTTCCCCAACAGCTCAGCGGGGTGACTCCTCTCAATGCAGGAGGCACAGGAGACACGCGACTGCTGGGACAGGAAGACGACGCCCTGGAGGAGGAAATGGCATCCACTCCAGTACTCTTGCCTGGAGAAGCCCATGGACAGAGAAGCCTGGTGGGCTGCAGTCCATGGGGTTGCAGAGTCAGACACAACTGAGCACGCATAGTTGTTTTGTATTTTAGTTTGTTCTTCCCAACTCTTGCCCTATATCTCTGCTTCAAAGACCTCTGAGTTTTCCTGTCTTGGTGAGAGGTCAAGTCTTAGGTCCCAGATATGCCCAGTTCTTGTCCCCATAATAAGCGTGTGTCACGTGAGCCCGCTTCCGGCGTGGCCCAGCCTGACAAGGCAGGATTCCCCGGGGCCAGCACACCGCCTTCTGAGTGATGCCGCTTCCCCAAGAGACTGCGTCAGGAGCAGGGAGGAGAGAGAAGGCTGGGCTGGCAGGAGCGCCTGGGGCCTCAGGGAGGGGAGGAGGCCTCAGAAAGTCGGGGCCCCGGAAGCCACACGATACAGAACTTCCCGTTTTCCCCTGAGTCTGGCCAAAATCTCCCCAATTCATTAAACACCCAGCAGGGAAAATTCCAAATCAGATATCAAATCTCTGTATTACATTCCACCAAGTCACATTTATTTTTATGTCTGACGTAGCCGACATCAAATAAACAGTTATTTTAAAAATTGGGGGCATCACAACTCTGTGACACGGCCAACCTTTAAGAAAAATGAATGATTTATTTAAAAGGTTGGATGTGTCACAGAAGCATCTAAATCAGCAAGTGAAAAATCAGACATCCCGGCGGCCGGGCAGCAGGAGGGAGAGGACGGCGGCTGGTGGGGGGGTGTGGGGGGGGGGCGGCGGGAAGGATCTAGAGTAAACGGGAATATGTCTTCCTCCAGGAAATCAGAAAACAGGGTGTGAGTGTGACGGTCCATGGCCAACAGGAAGGCGGCCAGGATGTACGCACTTTGCATCGCCTAAAGAAAACCTGTTCACACCTCACCACAGGAACCCTTTCGGATTTGACCGTGATACGCTTTTACTGTTAGTGGGTTTTAGGGTGTGCCCAGGCCTGTGTTTTACTCCCAGAAATCTTGAGGTGCTGATCGCCCTACCAGCAAGCATGCATATGTGTGTGTTTGTGTGTTTGTATGTGTGTGTTTCTCTGTGTGTATGTGTGTTGTATGTGTTTGCATGTGTTGTGTGTATTGCGGGTGTTGTGTGTGTTGTTTTTGTGTGTGTTTGCGTTGTGTTACATGCTTGTGCATTGTGTGTATGTGTGTTTCTGTGTATTGTGTTTGTGTTGTGTGTTTCTGATGTTTGTGTGTAATGTGTGTGTTGTGTGTTTCTATGTGTTTGTGTATTGTATATATGTGTGTGTTTCCGTGTGTGTGCTGGCTTTTGTGTTTGTATTGTGTGTTTGTGTGTTGTGTTACGTTTGTGCATTGTGTTTGTATATGTGTTTCTGTGTATTGTGTGTTTGTATTGTATGTGTTTCTGTTTGTGTGTAATGTGTGTGTTGTGTTTCTGTGTATTTGTGTGTATTGTATGTGTGTTTGTGTGTTTGTGTGTTGTGTATATGTGTGTTTCTGTGCATTTGTGTGTATTATGTGTATTTTGTGCTTGTGTTTCTGTGTGTGTTGTGTATGTGTGTGTCTGTGTATGTTGTATCTATGTGTGTTTGTGTGTGCAGGACTTGAAAGTCACAGGACAAGCAGGTTTCCGCCTGTGTGCTAAGTCTCCTGCTCAGCCAGACATCTTAGGGACATGCACGCCTTCAGAGGGAGCACTTGCTTGGGGGTATGGATTGTGGAGGCCTGTCCTCGTCAGCCCATCTTCAACGGTGTGACTTTGAGCAGTGCCTTGACCCTCTCTGGGCCTTTTCTTGTTTGTGGATGAAACCGGAGGCTGGATTCAGACGCTGAAAGGTCCCGCCTGCTCCTCACGTTCATCGCACGCGCTGCTCGTGCTGCTGACAGTGCGGTCCTGCTGTCTGTGTTCATTCCCAGCCCCGGGCGCTGTGTGGGCACCTGGGGAGGGGCTGGGGTGCGCTGAGCTGAGGGGGTCGGAGGCGGGCCCAGGCTTTCAGGCCAGGAGGGGTGCTGGACTCCTAAGAAGCCTGGCGGTCGGGAGGGCGCTGGCTTGCCTGGGGGGATGTGATGACCGATTTCAGTTCTCCGGAGTTGACGCTTGGAGCCCCGGGGGCAGGTGTGTGGGGAGTGCGGGAGAAATGCCTGGGCCTGGGGGCCTCTCGGATAGAGGAGCCCACGGGAGCCTTGGGGCAGAGGTCCCCTGCACCTGCGACCCCAGGGGAGCCCGCCCTGAGGATGGGGTGCAGAGAGAGCAGAGCCAGAGGACCCCTGTGTCACACCCCCTGAGACCCACAGGCGCCTGGAGCACAGGCAGGTGGGCCCCCGATGGCCGTGGGAGCCCGGAGCACAGCCGGGAGGCCACAGGCTGCAGAGAAGAGAAGGGGCTTCTGGCCCTTCTGGGCTCACTCCCGGCTCTGGAAGTTTCTTTCGTTCGACAGAAGAGGCTCCAGCACAGGGCCTGGGAGCCAGGCCTCAGTTCCCAGAGGTTCAGGACTCTGGGCGGGTTGCGGGGCCAGCAGCAGGGACCCAAGGCTGTCTGCCCTCCTGCGGGGGTCTCTAGGCCGAGGGCTCTGCCAGACGCAGGACACAGAGGGGTCCAGAGCCCATCTGGGGTCTGGGGGCCGTGGGCTTTGGCGACACCCGGCCACTGCACTGCCTGAGACCCCTCACCCACCTGGGTCACATGTCCCCTTTCTGCCCATGGGCCCGCCTGCGGGGGCGTGGAGCTCTGCCTTCCTAGAGAATGTTCTGAAATAAGAGCGAGCATCGGAAAGTGTTTTGGAAATAAAAACAGCGTTTACACGCGGGATATTATCATATTTCTAGGCTAAGATGTCACCGCTATGAAGTACAACCCCGCAGTTATGACACAACGGGGGAATTACGAGTGTGGTTGCAGGAACATTTCCGGCGGCGGCGGGGTGTGTAAGCGAGGCGTGCTTGGCGCTGGGTCGAGGCCGGGGCGCTCCGGGCCGCGGGGCTGGTGACCCGTGTCGGTCCCACCGCCGCGTGCTTTCCGGCCCCCGGCCCCCGGCCCGGTCTGCAGGCGAGCGTGAGCTCGCCCCGAGGTCACACGAGCCGCGGGCGAGACTGGAGGGGCCTCTGAAATAAAGTGGGTCGGGCTCCAGCGGGCCTCGGGCGACTTCAGTCTCCGCTCCGGCCTCTCTGCTCTGGACACAGGGGCGTTCCGGGCGCCTCAGAAAGAGAAAAACGAAGTCCCACAGAGTGGGAAGTAAGCGGAAGTCCTTCCGTGTGCCCTGACGGCGGCAGCAGAGGCTCGATTCCGCCCCATGACGGCCTCAGTGTCCTGCACGGATGTGGGGCGGAGGAGGGGCCGGAAGACCGGGTGCCTCGGACGTCGCCATCCGTCCCTCCGCTGCCCCTGCGTTCAGCCTGGTGCGGACCCCCCGGTGCCCCCGCTCGGCCGCCCTCTGACCGCCCTGGGGGTGGGGGCGGGGGCGCTGGCTCTCCCAGCACTGCGCCCCCAGGGCCACCTCCTGCCACCACAGGAGCCTGCAGGTCCTCAGGGCTTCACCCTGGTCCCCGGTCTCGCCCCGGGAGCCCCCAGCCTGGCTTGCTTTGTCCCCCAGCTTCCAGGCCGCTCTGTGTTGCCTCCTCTGTGTGTTCCAGCCAGCCTGCACTGCTGCTCCCGGACCCTGGCGGTCCTGCCCAAACCCAGCCACCCACGGTGTCAGACTCCCCTGGACCAACGGTACCGCGGGCCCCAGGCTGCCCGTTTCCACCAGGCGCTTGAAGCCCAGCGCATGTGACTCTGCAGCCCTGAGCAGGCCCTCCCTCTCCCGTCCTATCACAGGTTACATGACATGCTCTCACGGCCAACTCCACGCTGAAGTCCTCTGGCCGTTTCTTATCACCTCCCTCCTGGGGCTCTGCCTGGAATGGGATGCGTGGTACGGTCAGCGCCTGGTGAGAGGGATCAAGCAGTGGGTTAGGCAGTTGCAGGATGAGTGCAGCTGTTTGGTCATGCGTCTGTTGTGTGTCTGTGACATGCTCACCACTTTGTATCTTCACAATGATCGTCTCAGGACCTCAGAATGGCTGCTGTGGCTCCAGACATCACAGCCACACAGTAAGACGGGCCACAGAGAAGGGGGCATGTTCTTCAGAGACGTCGTCATTTTATCTGATAAGGAAACTTTTTCTGGAAGATGTCTCTGCCTGACCCACTGGTCAATACCAGGTCCAGTGCCTGCTTCTAGACCCAACACTGAGAAATATATCACCCAGTTACACAGATACAGATAAACTGTAATCCTCTCCTTGGGGCTGAGGGAAGGAACCACCTTCCCTGAAATCAAGAGATCTGTGCCTGATATGTGAATACAACCAGTTTCCTTAGTCAATAGGGATGTGGTATTGGCAAGGTGCAGCATGTACCCCACAGTGTGGAAGCAAGTGGTGGGGTGGTTCCTTGCCTGCCGCCCGTGGTGGTCCCTGCCCACAGCCGGCGGTTTTCCCTGCTTCAGAGTCATTGCTAATTGCCCACTGTTTGTTCATCCCTCAGTGGACCCTGACCCCTTCCAAGCCAGCCTAAGCCTGGGAATTGACCAAGAGCTCCCACCTCCCACAGTTCAAACATGCCACCAGCGGTGGCGGGGGGGGGGGGGGCGGTTCACACATAGCACACGGTTCCACTTGACCCCCGGGACCTCAGCTCTCAGCCCCCCACACACAAAGCCTCCTGATTCAGTGGAGATTTCTTTTCTCTCACTCTACTCCTCCAGCGACAGGAGCCATAGGTGGTTTTGCTTGTGCAGGGTGTGTTGATTCATGTACAGCCAGAGTCAGCTCTGTGAGTATCCAGGGACTGAGGCCAGGTCCTGGACCAGCTGGTGAGGGGTCAGTGGTGTGGTGACGATGGTAGAGAGGCTCCATGGCGTGTCCGTGGTTGCTGTGCTCTCCCCTTATTTAGAGACTGAGGAAGGGGAAGTTCCATTTTTAACAACCCTCTCATGATGGCCGACACCCCCAACCCAGGATCGAGGGGCCCCGAAGACCTCAGGGCCGAAACTTCAGTCTGGCTTCTGCAAAGAGAGGAGAGAGGTGAGGACAGTGGGATTCTGATGTTATTCCATTCTGATGTTATTCTTCAGGTGACGCTGGTGCTAACACTTGGTTGCTTCTTCATAAATGTCTGAAGCACCAGGGGGTGGAAGGGAAGTTTGGGGGGGCTGTTTTCTGGAGAGGGTAAGAATTTACTGTAGCCTTATCATAAACCTGGGTTCCCTGGTATCTCAAACAGTAAAGAATATGCCTGCAATGCAGGAGACCCAGGTTCCATCCCTGGGTCAGGAAGACCCCCTGGAGGAGGGCATGGCCACCCACTCCAATATTCTTGTCTAGAGAATCCTGTAGACAGAGGAGCCTGGCGGGCTACAGTCCATGGGGTCACAAAGAGCTGGACACAACTGAAGCCACTAACACTTTCACTTTCACTATCCCAAACCAGGAAACACGTGTCTTGGAAGCCAGGCTGGTGGTCCCCGGTTGTCTCTCCCTGGAGGCTGAGTTCTCTGATTTCCTCGCACAGGTTGTGCGCCTTTCGATTTACAGACTCATCCCCGCTGGGCCCTCCCTGAGCTGGCTCCCTGAGACCCTGTGGGACCTCCATGACCCCACGCCTGGAATCTCCCGTGTCAGCTCCAGCTCCCAGTTCTGCCTCCCACCTTGGAGGAGGGGGATCGTGTTCTGTGTTGATCTCCAGGGTGAGAAATATTTATTCTGTTTGGTTCCCTAACGATAGTAAACACAGGATGCATTATTTAACCTCCTCCCTTGGAGACGGTCTTCTGGGCCAAGCCGCTGGGCAGCCATCAGCAATCACCCGACTCTGCGCGGCACTTACTTTGTTCACTGGAGAATTTAGTACACATGGATGGGCAGGGGGCCTCTCCTTCCTCCTGGGAAGGTTCTTCATCACGTTGTGAAAACGTAAATTTGGGATGCAGCAAGGCCTTGAAAAGCCAGCATTCCCCCTTGCATCGGGCCACCTCCACGCCTCTCAGGAGCTTGGGGGTGGCCCCCGGAGGCCAACCGCGCTCGCTGGTGCCCCCTGTAGGCCCCCCCACTGCCCCCCACTGCGGGCTGAGCAGGGCACGAGCCCCCGCCGCCCTATCCTCCTCTCTCCATCAGTTTCGATCCAGAGGAGACCCCCCACAGGGGCAGCGCACAGGCCTCTGAAATGCTGCTGCCCCCCACCCCGCCGGGCGCTGATTCCTTTGGTGGCCTGGGTTCTGGGTTTATGTTCGGGGACGCAGAGAGGAACTCGGGGCTGCCTCTAAATTGTGTGCTGCGGACTCCACGATGCGGCCCCACGTTGGGAACGCTCGTGACTGGTTCTCTGCGGCTGGAGGCTGACCCTTCACTCCTGCTCCTCTCCCTTGGACGCTGCGAACCGCAAACATCTTTCCCTCCTGACCCGCGTGCGGAGGCAGGCCCTGGCCCCCGGTGTTCCGGAAGCTCCTGCTTGCCTGTGACACTAGACAGCCTGCTGTCTCTGGCTCCTGGGGCCCCGGGGTGGCTTCGCCTTCCAGGTTTCCACCTGGGGGCTGACGCAGAACAATGCACCCGCCCGGCCAGCTTGTTCGGGGAATGAAACCCGCGGCGGCGCTGCACGCAGGGGCCGGCTGTCCGGCTGGAGAGAAGCGCGTGCGCGCGAGAATTTACGGCCATCCAGGGGCTGGTCAGCTTGCCCGCCCCCTCGCTTTATGACGCTCAGCTCTGGGTGAGCCGAATTGGGGTCTGCTAGTTCCCAATAGGGAGTCCTTCTCTCTAGACGCCCCCGTAAGTGTCTCAAAGTCCACACCGGGGCCTAGGAAACAACAGCGGGAGGCCGGGGCTGGCAGCCACCAGGGCAGGAGAGGTGCGCCGGCCAGGCCTCGGGGCCCCCACTGGACAAAGAGCAGGTGCTGGCCGCTGGGCACGTGCCCTGTGCAGGGTCTCAGTGCCACCCAGTCTGCCTCCCCAGTGGGTTGTCCTGGGAGGAACGGCCAGCTCGGCCCTGGAAAGTGACCTTGGCTGCGAGCACCCCAGTTCTCCCATTGCAGCCTCTTTTCCTGGGAGAAAGCTTATTTTTCAAAGAGGAGGATGGTTTCAAGCCTTCGCTCCCTGCAAGGCTGCTTGCAGCCGCTCCCTCCTGGGCCCCCGGCCACCCATCTCGCAATTCCTCTCCCAGACTTAGAGCCAAACAGATTAGGAGCGGAATCATTCTAATCGAAAGAATAAATACGTGGGGGTGAGAAATGGATTATTAATTCAAGCTATGCCCTCCGTCCCAATAACAAATGACCCAGCATTAGGGAGAGCCGGTGGCTAAATTAGAACGAGTGTGGGCCGGCGCCTCCCCCCAGCTTGGAGGCTCCTGGGGTGGCCGTCCCCTCCCTCGATGCCAGCCCCAGCCCCGCGCTCCCGTTGACAGATCGGGGAGCTCAAACTGACAGCTCCTCAAACCTGCCCAAGAAACCCAGCATTAATTAAGTCATTGCTGGACTGTAATTTCCTTGAGAAGTAAAAAATTCTCACACAAGAAAAGGTTACGGAGACCTTTTCTGTGTCAAAATTACCATGCCGCATGAATATTAATGCTCTTAATGAAGACAACCTTTTTTCATCACGAAGGTTCTGGACCAAGTGCCAAACCTGAAGCCTCACTCCGTGGGCTCCACAGTCTCGGGGTGTCGGCACACGGCAGTTTTCCCGTTGGAGCAGACAGTCCCCCGACGGCCGCACCCCCTCCCCTGCCCGTGAGGCCTCTTCTCTGAGGCTTTGGGGTCGGGGACACCATGGGGGTCACAGGTGTGACTTGACCTCAGCTGAGGTGAGAGGAACTCGGTTCTGCACACAAGTCACACCCACCCTCCGGGGATCATAGATGAGGACAGCTTACCTGTCCCCAGTGCCCCTGGGACACGAAGGGGACCCTGCTGCCAAACCCAGCATCACCCGGTGTCTCCTCCAGCCCCTTGCTTCTGCCCACATGCCTTGCTGGAGGCATCACCCATCCTGGGCATCTGCTGGGAGGGGCCTCTGCCTGGGCGGCTGCATCTCAGCGCCCAAGGCAGGCCAGGCCTGCGCCGACACCAGGAGCCTTCCCTGAGTGTCCTGCTCAAGGGAGGCCTTGAATGGTTTCTCCATGTCTCTGAACTGAGCTTTGCCTTTCCTCCTGGGAGCTGGGCTCCTGTCCTCCCCGAGTCCCCTCTTCTGCATCTGGGGAAAAGGGATGACTCAGGGCTCCTCCGTGAACACTTGGGCTCCTCTCATGATAGAAACTGATGACCACACACTTGTTCATTATCGTTCAATCAGAGGTCTGGTCCTTGGCCCTCGTCTCCATAGGCTTTGGGCCCTTGATTTTAAGAAAATGCTGGAAACAAAGACGTGGGCACCAGCCTGGGCGGAGAGACCATCTCTGTGTTGACGGGAGGGTTGGGGCTTCCCCAAGGCTGCTGAAATCACTGCTTCCTAGGAAGGGAAGAGATGACTTATAAAGGCCATTTGGGAACCAACCGATTACCTAGACGTTAATTTTGCATTGAGACCTCAGGAGCTGGTGTACGCCCCTCCACGTGGTATCCAGCACATCTCTGGACTCAGCAGCCGCTGCCACCCTCGGGCCCCTCCCTGCCCCAAAGCCTCGGGACAGAAAGCCCCTGCAGCTGTGTCTCCCTTCTGTTCTTACCGATTATTCACCTGTGACGTAATAAGGGCTGTGGCCACCCAGTAACAATAAATCTGGTCATTTCGGTTGAGCCATGTAATACCCTGTGTGTATTTAAAAGGTAAGCGTGATATATAGTTATGGTGCTGATGTAATAGCTATTAGATTTACAATACGTCGAAGGGAGCATAATTTTATTATAAAGAGCAGTGGTTTGCAATCTTATTATTGTTTATTGCTGACGTCAGTGCAGGCCTGCAATAATATTCAGGTTCCGACTAGAAAGATCTCTGTTTGTCACTGGTTTTGCCAGAACGGCGCCGCTTCTGAACCGGCTTCAGTTGGCAAGCAGCTTGGCATGGTCCTGGTGCTGTCACCTGTCACCTGGTTGCTGGGAAGCCCAGAGCAGCTCAGACCCCTGCCTCTGCTCAAGGAGGGGCCGCAGGGGCCAGGCAAGCTCAGCAGGTGCTGTGGGACATGATGGGCTGTTTTCCTTGTTACACGGGCCCTGAGGCCTAGCAGGACCATCAAAAGTGAATCCTGTCCCCCAATGGCTGCAGTAGGCTCTTCACCCAGCGTCCCCAAAGATTTTCTCCACTTTCCCTGGGAAATGTGGGGCCCAGGTGGAAAAATCAAACCCTCAGACGCGAGCCTGTGGGCTCCTCCACCAGTTTGGTGGCTGAGGGTCTCTGCTGATCAATAACAGGCGGTGGCAGTTCAGCCTCGTTACATAAAGTGGGGCTCCAGCCCTCCTAATGGTGGACTAGCTCAGGGCAAGCCACTCCTAGAAATAATTCCTTTATTTGCAACAAAGGAGCTCTCATATTTTTCACAGATTTCTCATGGTGCTGAAGCCTGATTGAAAATGATAAAAAAAAAAACAACGAATGATCAAGCACATCGTCACAACCGTCAATGAGTTCCCACAACCAAGACAGCCAAGTGGGCAGAGCTCTGAGAGCTGTGCCCCTGCCTGGCTGCCCGGGATGGCTTGGGAACCTTCGACGAAACGCAGAAGCGTCCGACCTCAGCCAGACGTCCCAGCAGACCTCCCCTCTGAGCTCCGGGGCACGGAGCTGGGCGTCTCCTGGGGAAGAGTGGTTCCTCCTGGGGGTTCTTCCTGGACAACAAGGGGCCCGAGGAGGGGATGAATGTGCCTGCTTCGGTGCTCCTCTGAGGGTTTGCTGGGCACAGGGGTCATGGGAGGGGACGGAGGCTTGTGTAAACACTCCTGTTAGGCATCTCCCACCTGGCCGTCTGCTGTTCACCTTCTCTTGGGCAGAAGGCCTCCGCCCTGGTTTCTCTGGCCTCAGTGGACGTGCTCACGAGACAGTGCCGGTCCCTTCATCCGGCAGCTGGGGTCGCTGTACCCCAGTGCCCCTTTATCTGCACACTCCCCCACCAAACAGGCCAATCGAACCTCGCACACAAGGCTGGGTGCTTTTGGCCATTGACGTGTCCCAGCAATTGCCAGGGCCTTGATTTATACGCCTGGAAGCCAGAAGCTTCCTATTGCAACCCAGCAGGCCTGGTTTCCATCCTCATTACTGACTTTCCACTGGGAAATAATTAGGTGACAATGAACAAACGCAGCCCCCAGATAGCAGGTACTCCGTAAACGCTTGTCGGATTAAAGGAAAGTGAATTAGTTCTATTTATACAAAAATAACGAACTAGGGGCTGGAGAAACAGCCAAGTGGTTGGCTTGGGGGGTGGGTGGGCGGGCGTCCCACCCGTCCGGGAATGGGATCCGGGTCATCAAGGCGGGAGCGGCAGGGACCAGCTGGCCTCCCGACACCGGAGAAGCTCTGAAGGAGGGGCGTTTGCTCCCGTTGGCATCTCCCTGGCCACCGCGCCCCTGGACAGCGAGCCGGCCGGGTGATGCGCGCCCGCAGCCCACGCGAACATCCCCCGAAGTGCCGGCCGCTGCCTCCCGGGACTTAATCACGCCGAGCCCCGCCCACCCCGCGCACGCCGTAGCGTGGCATTTTAATATCCCGGACCCGTGACATTTACACACCACTTGAACTTTACTTCGGTGGCTTATATATTACCATCTGCGCTCCTTCAGAAGTGTGGCTTCAACGCAGTTTATTCTCCATCTTAGAGTTATTTCTGGACTTTGCTACAGTCACATTTCGCTGGCCTCCAACAGCTTTAAGCTCCTCATAACAGTTACCATGGAATGTTCTATTTCAAGGTAACGCTAAGGCATGCGGTAATTAAACATATAAAATAAACCCGCAAAACACTGTTTCTATACATTTAATGCAGAGGGGGGAAAAAAAAAAGCCCAAGTACTACTTCCTGCTTGTCGGGGTCTACAGAGTGAGACCCCGAGGATTATTCCGACAGCGCCAGAGCAGAGGGGGCCTCCTGCCCTCCGGCCCCCAGGTTCTGAGCTGTGGAGGGGGCGTCATCCACAGCCTCCAGGTGGCCAGGCTGGGGAACAGAGTGGCCAGCTGCTCCTGGAGGGCAGGAGGGTGAGCCCCGTATTTTGTGGCCTCCTTGCCCCGTCCTTGACTGTGCAGAACGGGACAGGCTTGTGGGGGGGTCATCTCGCCAGTCCCTCTTCTGCCCCTGGGAGCCGAATGTATTTAAAGCTGGTGGCCTTGGTGTATCCCCACCCACAGCACAAATCACTGTCCATCCTGCTTCCGCAGTAGCCAGCAGGGTGAAGAAGAAGATACACTCCTTAGAGAACAGTGGCCCACAACCCCGTGAGGAAAGGCATGCGGTGGGCATCCTTGTCACTGGGTGAGGTGTCCGCGGGGGACACGTTGCTCGTTTGCCCTGGAAGGTGCTGCTGGGGACCCACCAAGCCCACAGGGCCACCCAGACCTGCCCAGCTGCTTCACCCCCAACTGCCCCATCAGAGATCGCTGTTCCAAACTCAGCGCTGGGAGCCGAGCCCTGGACGGTTCTAGCCATGGCCCGGCCATCTCCGCTCTTTCCATGGGCACCGCTTCCTCCTTGGAGGCCTGTGCCTTGGGCTGAGGAGCTGGGCAGAGTGACGGCCAAGCAGGTACTTCCAGCTGCCCAGCAGGAGGCTCAGTGCTGGGAAATGGGACTGAGGTGGCTGTGGGGTGGCCAGGCTGGGTCTGCAGGCAGAGGGGCGTCTCAGTTAAGCAGAGTCCATGGGGAGGGTCCCAAGGGCCGCCCACCTGTCCTCAGGCTTTCCAGACTGTCAGGTCAGCTCCCACAGGACTGGAGGTGGGAGGTCACAAGCCCACTCAGGGGTTCCAGCATGATGTTGGAAAGCATCTCCCTTGGCCGTGACAGGCTCCTCCCTGTGTGCAAGGAGGGTCCTGGCAGCGGCCATTGAGCCAGGTTGCAGCAGCCAGAGTCCATCCACCCTGGGGTACGTGCTCCTCAGGGCATCATGCAGAGCAGTGTGGATACGGGAGGTGAGTTGCCCAGGACGTCAGTCCCGCCTCCAGGCCTGGCTCAGAAGTCTCCGGGATAGGGAGGGGGTGCCCTGCTCTGGCGCCCGGTGGCTGCTCCACTCAGGCCCGCCCTTGCTGAGATGACTGAACAGTGTCCCCCCATGGTGCCATACCAGGCCCCCCCAAAAAATCAGAGAACCATCATTTGTGGGAGCTGCAACACCGCAATTCAGGACAGACCGGCCCGGGTGAGTAGAGAGGATGACCTCGCCAAGAAGTGATCTGGGGAGTTTTTATCCATTCGGAAAGCAGACAGCCCAACGTCTTGATCTGCTGTGGGGGATTCACACACATGGGATCCACTTGACCTCCAGAGGGCAGGAGGCTCAGGGAGGCCGAGTATCCACGGGGTCAAGCCCCATGAAGGCCTGGACGCCGGGCCTCTGCAAGCCCCCATGGTTGTCACTGGCCCTGCCAGGGAGCAGCCCCTGACTCCGCGGGGGAGGGCTGACCAGAGCTCTCTCCCAGGTCTCCGCTGCACCCTGGGTGTCTCTGCCCTGGGCTGATTTTCAGCCACTTCCTCTCACTGTAACACACCGTCCCTGTGTGTACAGGGGCCTCAGTAAGTCCTACAGGCCCCCCTAGCAGGTTGTCAGACCTGAGTCAGGGCCTGGAAACCCCCAAATGCAGCCGTTGCTGTCAGAGGCGAGGGTGTTCTTTTGCAGACTGCTCCCTAACTTCCAAAGACTGGATAATCTTTTCCATCTTCATGGAGAATTTTGAAACCTACAAGTTGACAGAACAGTGTCCTGAGTCCCCCTCGCCGCCCAGGTACCCATCATCAAGTTCCCCAAATAGCCAGGGCCCACTGGGCCGCCTCCACTTCCAACGACTCCTCCCCTCTGCCATCCAGGTTAGTTACTCTGGAGCAAACTCCACCGGCTCAGTGATAGAGAACCCGCATGAGTCCTGGGTTCAATCCCTGGGTCGGGAAAATCCCCAGGAGAAGGGAAAGGCAACCCACTCCAGTACTCTGGCCCGGGGGATTCCATGGACAACACAGTCCATGGGGTCACAAAAAGTCGGACACGGCTGAACACATATGCATCCACACATCATTTGATTTCCCAACAGTCTTTTTTCCTTCTTCCGCACCTTGATTTCTTTTTTAATCCTGTGCCTGTCCTCTTCTTTCCTACTTTGCTCTCTGGATCTGTCTCTCTTTTTTCTCTCCCCTCCACCTTCTTCCCTTGATGTCCCAACACATTCATAACTTCCATCTAACTTTCTTTCTCCCCTTTCCTCTTTTCTTCTGAATGATAGGTGGCCATAAAATGGAGTTAAATATACCTTTTATTTACCAAAAGTTTTATCTGTACTCCGTTGTTGATTTTAAAATCAACAGTTGGAAAGAGAAAAAGAAAAACTAAATTCAATTGTCTCTCAGTATTTTTGTGGTCTTTTCTTCCACCTGCCTCCCCAGCTTTATTGAGCTGTAATTGACAAATAGATGTGAGATCGTGAACGTCTACTCAGGGATGCTTTGATGCGCGTGCACAGTGTGAAAGGAGTCCCCCCATCAAGTTAATTAACACATCGCCACCTTCCAAGTATGTCTTTATGTGAGATCATTTAAGTTCCACCCTCATAACTAATTTCAATTATACAACACAGCATTATCACTGTAGTCACCATGCTGTACTTTAGACCCTCAGAACTTACTCATTTACAGCTGAAATTCTGAACTTTTACCAACCTCTCCCTGTCTCCCCAAACCCCTGTCCCCCACCCCTGCAACCCCTTTTCAAAGTTTTCTTTATCTTCCCTACCCTCCTAGGGGGCTTCCCAGGTGGCTCAGTGGGTAAAGAACCCGCCTGCAGTGTAGGAGGTGCTGGGTCAGGAAGGTCCCCTGGAGAAGGAAGGCAACCCACTCCAGAGTTCCCGCCTGGAGAAGCCCATGGAGAGAGGAGCCTGGAGGGCTACAGTCCATAGGGTCACAAAGAGTCTGAAGCAACTTAGCACGCACGTACCCTCCTAGCATTCAGTGGCGTCCAGTCAAAGGGGAGAAGTCCCTCTGCACCTGCCATAAAGCAGTGGGGGGAAGGTCTTACCTGAAGGAGGGACTTGCCGGTAGAGACTCCATCAGAGTGAGCGTGTGGTGTTCAAAGCAAGCTCAGTGGTCAGACTCTCGAAAAGGCATTGCCAGGGGGTTTGCACTAGGTTCCCAGCTGAGTGAGGCTGGCAGGACTGCCAGCTCTTTTGAGAAATGTAACTCGGTGTAAACAGTGATGAGCAGAGACGGTCCAGTGAGCAGGGTCAAGTTCTACAGGGACAAGTCAAGGTCAGAGAAAAGCAAATTTGCCAACATTTGTCATGATAGGAAGACTACCATCGTTTGAATGTTAGGATTAATGTTTAATAAGCATCATCGCTTCCATCCTTCCCCACCACCTTCTGTGGTCGGTCATCAGAAGACAGAAATAGTCCATGAGCAGGAGAGGGTCAGAGCAGGAGTCGGGGCTCAGCGGGTGACGCGGACGTTGTCCACCAGACAGGGGCTGGTCCTGAAAAGCTCACCTTATTCCTCCTGGAAACAACTGGACCGCCTGCCCTTCACCCCGGGAATCAGACCTCTTCCCAGTGTGCTAGAGGCCCTGCAGCCTCCCCGCATCTCGAGGCAGAGACCTCGGTTCACCGAGAGGACCAGGGAGAAAGGAGGGTGAAGTGAGGTGTCCGCTGAGCACCCTCAACCTGGAGAGGACGTGCGGCTGGGACTGTGAGCCAGGTGTCTCCCCAAGGGCATGTGGGGAAGACTGGGGCGATGGCTCGCTATTGTGCAGCCTGATATTTATTATGCAAAGACCTGCCCTGTCCCCACACCTCAGGAGCGCCTGCCACCCCCATTTTAAGGATTTGCAGACCTGGGGCAGGAGGGGCCTGGTGCTCCCCTCGTGGTCCAAACGGAGGCTGAGACCCGACGTGGATGGGGGAAGGTGACTCAGCCTCCTGGGACCTGCACTGCCCCCCGCTCCTTCCAGAAACAGCCTGGAGCAGCTGAGGTCAGAAAGAGCCATCTGGGGACCAGGTGGGGCGGGGGGCGGTGTGAGATGGGCCCTGGGGGTGTCTCTCAGCAGCTCCGCCCTTGACAACGGTTCTGGGTCCTTGTTTATTTCTTGCCTACTGCGCCTGGCTCCCATTCCCGTGTGGTTTATGTTATGTGTGGTAAAGAGATGACCGTAAAAAGCCTGCTCTGGTTTGGTCATTCGGGCTGTCCACCAGGGAGTCCCAGAGGCCCGGCTCTGAGCCAGGACTGGGCATAAATCACTATGTTGCCCTAGCAGGGGCACCAGGCCACCCCCCTTTCCAGGCTCCCCAGGCCAGCTTGCTGGACCCTCCACCCAGGACCAGCCGGGGCCCAGTGAGACTCAGTGCCCCTCCCACGCTGGGCCCTCATGCCCATCCCTGCTTCTCACCTGGCACCGCAGGGTTGCCAGCAGACCCCCTTTCAGGGTCTTCAGCCAACAGGGTGGCCAGCACCCTTCTCTGCTGTCTGGGGACAAGGGTGGGTTGGAGGGTCCCAGGTCGGGGCACCAGCTTGCAGCCTCCCCCGGGCCTGCCATCTGCCCAGAGGCCCGCGGTACACGCAGAGCACCGACTCTCCACACCTGGAGGGATGAAGACGGCACACCCTCCATCCACCCAGGGGCCAAGGGCCGGGGCAAGCTCAGAGGCTCCGCCTGGGGCCCCGAGCTCGCCACACACAGCCCTGCCTCCTCCTCCGTCTGGTGGGGACACGTCCCCTTTTTCCCACTGAGATGGCCCTGCACTGAATCCCCACACCCTGTTCTCTCCCACTGCCATGCCTTTGCAGAGAAAGGAACAGTATTTGCAGAACAGGGGCATGGGAACAACATGTGCTATTTTTATTGGGTTTTTAAATTTGATATCCAAGATGTTACATGAAGGAGGAGGGATGCAATCACGCGATGATGTCTAATTATTTCAGATTTTGCAATGAGCAGTTTGACCTCATCAGTGAGTGCACGACCAATAAACAGTGCGGCTCCTCTGGGCCTATATCGGACAGCTGCCTCGCTGTTATTTTCCAGGTGCTTTCTAAGAAATGACGGCCCTGAAGTCAGAGGCCAGAGTAGGCTGGTACTGCCAAGAGGGTGTCAGCGATGACGCTGAAGCAAAAGCAGAGCGGTGTCTGGCGTCTCCCCCAGCCCTGGCATCGAGGCTGCCCCTTGCAACGACCACACCAGGGAAGACGACCGCAGCCCGGCCAGCAGAAGGAGCATCCCCAGGCCTCAGCAAGTCCTCACGTGGCGAGACAGTTACCGACGTGTCCTGGGCAGGCCAGTAGCACCTGCCCAGCAGCGCTAAGAGCCGTCCCTCGCTCAGACGCAGCACTCAGGTTTTCATCAGAGTCCTCTGGCAGCAGGCTGGATTCCATGTGAGCTCCGGGCAACTCCAGGTGCTCAACAAACTGTCACTGGATGGATGAAAACACATCTCTCCTTCCCTCGGGGGCTCTCGGGCCCCTGGAATCTGAATGATTTTATCACCTGGGCATTTGGATGTGTGAGGGTGAGTGTGTGCGTCCGAGGATGAGCTGTGCGTGTGAGTGTGAATCATGGGTGGGGCTTTGTGAACGCAAGTTGTGTGGGGTGTGGATTGTGCACAGAAATGAGTTGTGCGCGAGCTGTGAGTATGGGCCGTGTCAGGGTCCTGCGCCCTGGATGGGGTCAGGGCTGGACTTGGGTCACGGGCACCGTGTGTGGCATGTTGAACACGGAAGAGTAACCGCTGACTCTGCACTTCCATGAGTGAACACGCTGGACCCCACTGTGGGGCGGGCGGGCCTGGGTGCTGCGGCCCTGCCTGGAGACGAGTTGGCCTCAGATGCCCCCGGCTCCTCGAGACAGGGGTGGACCCCAGCCCCCAGGCATACTGCAGGGCCCCAGCCCTCACCCCAACACAAGCCGTCCTGCTGTGGGGATCAGAGGGGCGCTCTGGGCCCCGACCTTGCCCCACCCCTGCCCTGGGCCAGCCCCAGCACTAGCCCAGAGCACATCTGTCACGGGAGCTGGGTACGTCTGAACCCCCGGGACCTGCCCCCGTGGCCGGGGCCTCTGTGCCAGGCACTGGTTGCCAGGATGACAGGCTGCTCTGCCCCTACTGTAGAGATGAAGGGACACTGTCCCTGCCCACCTGGGAGCTTGTGTCCCTTACCGAAATAGCACTCCTTTTCTTGACAGCAAATGTTAGGCTCTCGGTGAACACGAGGGCTGTGTAAATCCAGGAACTTTTGAGACAAGGTGGGCAGAGGTCGCAGGTATGTGGGCACCAGGGGCCTGGATGGCCAGCCAGGGTAGAAGCACGTGGCTGGGCCGCGGTCGCCTGGGCAGAACCACAGGCCAGGGACTCGCGTTTCCAGTGCCCAGAGAGCACTGGGCAAAGCCATCTCCCTGGGGGCAGCTTGGGCAGCTCCCTGCCCCCATGGGGAGAGAGGGCTCAGAGCGGCTTCAGGGCTGCCCTGGGCTGCCGTTGGTGTCGGGAGACAAGGTCACCAGGTGGGTGGAGGAAGGACCGGAAAGGGAACTCAGTCTCAGGGCTGAGACTAGTGCCTGAGCGCCAGCGGGGACCTCTCCACGGTGAGCACCCCCGTGCCGGGGAAGGGCGCCGTGTCTTCCCTGGGGTCGCTTCCTGGAGGATGTGCTTGGCGAGGCTGAGTGGCCCGGGTGTGAGAGGGCGGGGCGTGAGAGGTTCTGCTCCTGGCCTTGAACCTGCCAGGCCCAGTGTGTGCTCTGTGCGCATGTGTGTGTGTGTGTGTGCACTCCATGCACATCTGCATGTGTGCACACACCCGTGTGTATGTGTATGTGTGTGAGGGTATGTGTGTGCACGTGTATATATGTATGTGAATATGTGTGCGCGTGTTTATGTGTGTATCTGTTAGTGTATATGCATGTGCGTGTGTGTATATGCGTGTGCGCATGTGTATATGTGTGAGTGTGTATGTATGAGACATGTGTACGTACCCCCCACTAACACACACTGGGGCACCTGGTCTCATCTTACTCAAGAAGGCCTAGAAGTAACTCTCGGGTCCACTGCTCTTGAGGCCGAGGGAGTGTCCTGTGTGTCCGCGGCAACAGCCCTGCGTCCCAGCCTGGCTCCCAAGCTCCTCTCCAGGCCCTGGCCTGGGGCTCTCATCTGCAGCCGCTGGCCCTGATGGATCTCCCCTGCCCGGCCGCAGGCGTCCACGTCCCTCTGCCGTCTCCCAGCCAACCTGCAGCCTGGCGAGAGCGGCTGCAGACGCACTGCGGAACGCTAAGGTGATGGATCCCAAATCATTAGGCTTTCGTTGTATTTTTGAATGAGCATTAAAATTCTTCTCTGGGAAATGTTGAACAGCAAATGAACAAAGCCCCAGAACAGCCCTAATCCGTCTCCTTAATGTGTGCACCAGAGGGTGCTGTGCAAACGGCTCTGACGGGGAACAGTCACCATTTCCAAATACATTGAGGTTCCATTAAAAAAAAAAAAAAGGTAAAAACGCCTTACTGTAGATTTCTGCTTCCCTCTAGAAAAAAAAGCATGATACTCTTTTAAGCTGCAGCAGTGAAAAAAAAAAAAAACATGTGAAATATGTGATGTGGTGTTTTCACCAACTGTCTAAATAAAGGTTTAGTGAGTCACTATGGAAAACAGAAAATCTTTCTGTATTTTAAGAGCTTCAGTTTAAGAGTTTTTTTTTTTTTTTTTTTTTTTTTTTTTAATGCAAAACCTTCCCTTAGGTTTGTAACTTAAGCATAGCCCATCTGCTAGATTCTCCCCTGGCCTGAATTTATAGCAAATCTGAGGTTTTATTTTCCGAAAGATACACTTTGGAAATGGGCTGTTTTGGCCAGCAGCAGCCACGTGAAAGGAGAGCGGCACTCTCGTCCATACACACCCAGAATGTGTGAAGTGGGACCACCATCCGGAGCTGAACACCTGGTGGGCGGAGGGCGGGACAGGAGAAGAGGCCCCCTCCCAGCCGGGCCTGTTTCCCAAAGCCACAGGGGAAAAGCAAGGGGACCACGTCTCCTGAGTGTCCACCTGGTGACCTGGGGAGAGATGGCCGTCCCCACTGGCCCAACAGTTCAGCTCTGAGGCTGGCCCTCACATATTACCGCCTTACTGTCAAAGAATACCCTCCGCCTTTTGCATCCTCCAGATTTTTGCCCCAAGTGCTCCAGTTCACTGGTATCTTATGCCGACTGAAGATGCACCTCAATATTTTGAATGAAGTAGAATTAATTGCCATAACTTGAGAAGTTAAATCCAAGTATTGGAGCTTCAAAGGGGGTTTCCCTAGGGGCTCAGGTGATAGAGAATCTGCCTGCAAAGCAGGAGAGCCAGGTTCGATCTCTGGATCAGGAAGATGCCCTGGAGAATGGAATAGCTACCCACTCCAGTGTTCTCGCCTGGAGAATTCCATGGACAGAGGAGCCTGGCGGGCTATAGTCCATGGGGTCACAGAGAGTCGGACACGACTGAGTGACTTTCAGTTCACTTCTTCATGAGCATCTAAGGCCTAGGTAGTTATCACGACTCCACCTTGCGTCTTTGTCTTGGGGTCCCGTTGTTAATGAAGTCATTCACTTTTGTAAACACAACCGCACAAGTGTTCCCAACCACATCTATAAAACTATTTAATGCGGTTTTCGAAACCAGGCATCTTACAGCCATCGTGATCACAGTTTTACTAGACCTTTAAATGAGGAGCAGCCACTTATGAAGTTTTGATGTGGTAGCTGATCAGACAAGTAAGACACACAGCCATGATTTATGGGGCTGTGTACCGCGCGTGTGCCAACGTGGGCCCGCCATGGCCTGGGTGAGAACCGTGCTGGGTACACAGCTTTGTGCCAACTGCAGGCTATGAGCGGTAAAGAGAAAAACTCTGGAGTTTACAGGAAAATCATATTCATAAATCTCCTGCAGTGAATTACAGTATAACTCAGAGCTGTCTCTGTTTTTCTGCTGCGACGAATTCAGTTCTGTTTTTCAGCGCAGAAACGGTAAGCACAAACCCCAAAGTGGGCACCCCGCCCCTCGGCACAGGTGTTCCCGCCCATTCACAGTGACCCCAGGGCAGCTTCCACAGCATGCCCGGCTGTCTGGGGTCCTTCATCTTCCCCACCCAAGGGTCCAGCTGCTGACGGCCCGGGCACCTCCTCGGGTGTCCAGGGCCCTGTCCTGGGGCACGTTTGTCCTCTTGACATGGGCAGCGCCGCCTCCCAGGGCTCCGCTAAGGCGGGCAGTCCCGCAGCAGCCTGCTCGGCCCGGGGCTGCCCTCACGGGACCTGATTGCTCTGCCTTCGTCATTTTGATATCACGGGGGTGGTTTGTTTCTAAACAGTGAGGGGACGCGTTTTCATACTTTAGACGGCTGTGATCTAGCTAAATGACGTCGAAGCATCACGTTTGCTCGTGTTGTACTGCCCCTTCCAGGTGGTCTTCTTCAGGAAGCCTGCCACTCTGGGCAGACCCCAACCCTGCCGCTTAGCTGTCTGGCCTCCTGGGTCACCCAGGCTGTCCGGGGGGAGCTCTTCACCTGTTGGGGGGACAGCCTTGCCCACCACGGGGACTCCTGGACCTTTCCCTGATAGGCTGGGGAAATGCCCCATGGCTCCTGAGTCCCCAGCCCCTTGGTGGCATCTGGCTGACCACTCACGGCCTGAGACGTTCTCCCCTTGGGTGTGAGATCTCGAGGTCTGCTTATTGCAAATCCCAACACGCTGGCCTGATTCCCCTCTTTTGGAACAATCCCGGGTGGCTGTCTCTCAACCGTCCAGACAATGCCTGCCGGGGGACGGAGCGCCTTGACTCAGACCATCTCCTGCCTCCACGTAACCCTGGGGCAGCGCAGCATCTTACAGGGGAGTCTGGACAGTGACTCGTGGGGAACAGATCACCGTTCTCCCTCACGGTGGGCCACAGCCCTGATACCGCCCAGGACTCTCCCTGCCGGGGCCCCAGGATGTCCCGGGACTTCCTCCCGGAAGCACTCATGGTGCCCAGGGGCCTCCATGGATGGCACTCAGGGACGGCTGTGTTCCCAGACTGGGCTGGAACATGCAGCAGAAAGCTGGGCGTCCTCCGAAGGTTCACAGCTGAGGGCCACAACGGCCCCCTGAAGAGAAGCTGCCCCCTGGCCACTGGCCACCCTGCTTGGGGAGCGAGAGGCCTGGTGCTGTAGGGGCTGTGGTCACAGCAGGTTTGGTCACCCCCCGAGCTGGCATGGATCAGAGCTCTGACTGTGCAAAGAGAGATCAGCTAACTTTGAGGTCCACGTAGCGGGTGGCCGTGAGTCCATCCAGGTGGGTTGCAGGCCCCAGCCATCCACCGCCCCTGATGCCCTGGGCCCTGGCCTCCTGCCACCAGCTTGCACTTGAGGGCGCAGCCCATGCCGCCCCTGGGGGAGGGTCTTCTGTTTCCCCTTCCACATCCCAAGCTCAGCCCTAGCCCGACTCAGTCTCCTGGACCACCGAAAGGCTGGGGCATCCTGGGGGGCAGCTGGAAGATGGGCTGGGAACAGGAATTCCAGGAGCGAAGTGCCGTCGCCCTCTAGGAGTCAGGCCAAGGGGGCTGAGAGCTGAGGGGCACAGAGCTGCGGGAGCCCCACAGGGCCTGGCCCTTGAGAGGGCGGCAAGCGTGAGCCATAGAGGTGCTGAGGAGAACGCGTGGGCTGATAAGTTTTCCGCATCCACCAGCCTTGGTCGTGGTGCCCGGGGTTTTGTCAAACACCAGTCATCACTGTGGAGGTGGTTTCTTAGGTGTGATCCACGCTGCAGTCAGGAAACACTGGTAAAGCTGGTTGTGTGTGTGTGTGAGTCGTGCAGTCGTGTCCAACTCTTTGTGACCCTGTGGACTGTAGCCCACTGGGCTCCTCTCTCCGTGGGGTTTCCTAGGCAGGAATACTGGACTGGGTTGCCATGCTCTTCTCCAGGGAATCTCCCTGACCCAGGGACTGAACCTGGGTCTCCTGCATTGTAGGTGAGTTCTCCATTATCTGAACCACCAGGGAAGCTGGTCACTCTCCCCGATGTTAGGGTAAGTTCTCATCCGGTCAGAGAGGGCTGTCAGAGCTGAGACAGGATTCCTGAAGAAGAAAGAGTTCTCCTCCAGACTCAGGACCATCATGTCCACTCGCCCAGGTCTCTAGGTGGATTCCACTTGTTCTAATCTAATCAGTTAGGAGGGTCTGCAGGACTGCCCCCTGGGTCTCTAGGCTGCCCCCTTGCCCCGCAGATTTCTCACTCGCCAGCTTCCACCATCATACAAACTGATCCCTGGAAATAGACCTCTCTATCTCCCTCTGTTTTTCTGGAAATTCCAAACCAAAGCAATACCCAGAGTCAGAAAAACCTCGATTTGGTTGACAATTATTTGGAGCAAAAAGGGACCCCATCGATTTGCTTGGCATTTGCACAAGAGAGCAAGGGCACCTTTGAACTCTAAACCTTACCTTTCAAGAGTCTGTCTGTTGGACCTTCAGGGTGTGATTGCTAACCCACTAAAAACCAGCGATTACCCTAGAAATGATGCTGAGCCATTAAAGAAGGAAACTATTTTTAAAAAGCTAATTCACACACGCACGCACACACTCCTGTACACGCTGGTGGCACACGGCTGAATTTAGATTGAAGAAATATTTTCTGATAGAAGTCAGGCTTGATAAAAGGCATGCACACTGCCATGTGTGAAAGTACGTATTAATAATTAAGCCATGCGATCATTACCTCAGGATATTATTTCTTAAATATCTCTTGCAAAGGCAATATGATTACATATGAATGATATCAATTTTCTACCAACAAAAAAAATCTGCAGAAATAGGAATTGAATTACACTGTCCAATTTGCTGTAAAGTTCACTGTATGTGAAGAAATTAATCAAAGCTACCACCACCCATTTTTATGGGAACATAAAATGATGTGAACTTCCATTTTTAATAAAGATGCATAGCACTTTTATGAAGACTGACTAATAACACTATAATGAACTGAAAAGCTACTGATATATTAAGAATGAAAATTTTGAGGAGTGTATTTACTGAGACTTTTGCATGGAAGGCCGTATTTCTCTGAAGTCTCTATTTGAATCATAATAAACCAGAGGCAGAATTTCAAGGGAGAACACAGCCTGAGCACTGTGCAACTTTATCTTCGAGACGTGAATCCCTCGAGGCTGGAGAATAGGGTTTGGGCTCCGGGGACATAGGTGTGGGGGTGCGGAGGGGGCGCCCTTCAGAGCATCAAGCGTCCACCACGAACTTCTCAGCCAGTGGTTTCCTGGAACAGAACCCCCAGAAGACCACAGACGGAACACTTCCCTTTGGCTCCTCAGTGTGGCTTCCTTGGTGCTACTCTATCTCTACACTAACCCAGGCAGGACGGCCTTGTCTCGCCTCCAAACCTAACATGTTCCCTCTAAAGCAAATGCCCTCAACCGATCTTCAGGCACGCATTTCTGAGCTGTGGTTTGTGCCTGCCATCACATTGACCAGCTCTGGGCAGATGGATACCTCTTGCATTAGTCTCTAATTCGGAGGATTTTCAGGACTGAAAATATCCAAAAGCCAGGTCTCAGGATGCCTGCAGTTAGCCCAGGGAAGGACGCTTTATTTTAAATTTTTAAAAACTTTTAATTTATTTTGTATTCGGGTATAGCTGATTAACTATGTCATAATAGTTTCAGGTGAACTGCAACGGGACTCAGCCATACGTCCACATGTATCCATTCTCCCCCAAACCCCCCTCCCATCCAGGCTGCCACGTAACACTGAGCAGAGTTCCATGTGCTCACGCTAGGCCCTTGGTGGTGACCCATTTTAAATACAGCGGTGTGTACATGTCCGTCTCGGGGTGCAGGTCGATCCCAAACTCCCTACTTCTCCTTTCCTTTCCCCTGACAACCAGAAGTTTGTCCTCTAAGCCTGTGTGTCTGTTTCGTTTTTAAGTTCATTGTATCATTTCTTTTTAGATCCCACATATAAGGGAGGCCACACGGTATTTCTCCTTCTCTGTTTGGCTTACTTCACTCGGTATGACAATCTCTAGGCCTACCATTTCATTCTTTTTCATGGCTGAGTAATATCCCGTTGTATAAACGTACCACACCTTGCTTGTCCATTCTGCTGTCAATGAACATTTAGGTTACAGGGCAGCATGCTTTAAACCAATGAGACCAGCACTGGACCCAGAACCATCCCACCAAAGCTATGCAAATCTCTATTTTTTAGGTTTTTTTTAACCTCATTTTTATAAAGCAAAAATTTCATACATGTTTACTATAAAAATTTGGAAATACAGAAAAATGTAAGAGGAAAAAAGTAACAAAGCTCCAAAATTCCCCTTCCCAGAGATCACATTCCTTAACATGCTAACATTCTTGTGTGTTTTCTTTCATTTGCACACACATGCTCACACATGTGCACGTCTTTGCATACAGACACATGGATGTGGTTGTTGTCAAACTCTCTCATGTATTTTATTGCTTTTTAAATTTAATTTTGAATGGTTAACTCATAGTTCAAAACCAGAAAATAGAAATTGGTTTTTGCCCTAACATTTTGTGGTGAGCATTTTTCCAGGCCACTAATGTTTCATAAACATGTATTTTCATGGCTCCAAAATACAGTACATACGGCTGCCTGTAATTTCCAGAGCCATCCCTCCATGGAGAGGTGTTCAGGTTGTTCCAGTTTTCACAGTTGTGATTTCTCAGGCACGTTTGTAATTTCTCAACCACGTTTGTAATTCCTCAGACAGTGAACATCTCAAGTTTGCATCCTTCCTCTGGTTGGATTACATCACAGCCTTTCAAGGCCAAGGGAGGGGGAAAGGAGCCCCAGGGAGGACGCCCCCTCCCGCCCTGGATATACGCTGGCTCCCTGTGCCGGCTCCTGCCTCTGCTGCAGCCCTAAGGCCTTAATGGGATGGGGTTTGGTGCCCGGGGAATCCTACGTCTCTTTGATTCCTGTGTTGTAGCTCCATGAACGAATGCTCCTCAGAGGTTTGGAAAGGCAGGGTAACGGCTGCTGCCCTGGGGGCAGCTCATCCCCCCACCTTCCCAAGGCCCATCTGTGCTCTTGGAGAGCTTGGAGGCAGTTAAAACCAGACCGCGGGAGATTTGGGAGCCCCTCAAGACCTACAGGGTACTCTAGCCCGCTTTAGTAGGTGAGGAAAGAGACACAGAGCCGCTGAGAAACATGCCCAAGTTTGCCCGGCCGGTTGGCAGCAGCAGCAGCAGGACCTAAGCCAGATCTTGTGACCGTGACCCCGTCTGTTCACATGGGCACCCTCGACTCCCGGTGCTCAGCTCAGCGCACCTGGCTTCCCAGGAAGGCGGCACCTTGCCAGCCCAGGGCTTCCCAGGGACCCCCGCTCCCCCCACCTCCTGGGGGCCCCTCCCTCCGGACACCCCCTCCCCTCCCCCCTCTCCTGCTCAGCTCTGCACCCTGTCCCACTGTGTCTGTCTCTCTGTGTGCCCTCGGCCCCGTCTCTGTCTCTCTCCCCTTCTCTCCCTGTCTCTGTCTCTCTTCCATCTCTCTTTCTCTCTCTGTCTCTGTCTCTCTCTGACTCAGTCTCTCTCCATCTTTGTCTGTCTGTCTCTCTCCACCTCTCTGTGTCTCTCTCCCATCTCTCTCTTTCTCTGTCTCTCTCCCTCTCTTTCTCTGTCTCACCCACATGTTTTTGCAAAGGCAATTCTCTCCACCTGGAAGTTCTCTCCTCCCTCCCAGGCCCAAATCTCACGCATATGATGAACTCCTCCCCATCCTTCGCCTTCAAATGTCTCCCCCTCTGGGAACCTTCCCTAACCTTTCCAGACAGAGGTGCATGCTGGCTCCTTGGGCCACGTGGTGCACACGGATCTGTCTCCCCTCTGGCGGGTGGGACCATAGGGCTCATGCTCTGTCTCCAGGCTCAGCGAAGAGTCTGGTCCAAATCAAGTCCCAGGTGCATGCACGGTGAGCAGTGAGTTTCAGTGAAGACTTGCTCGGGGAAGAGGGAGGCTTCTCCAGGCTGAGTCATGAGCAGCCACATGAAGTAAGCTGCTTCCACACGTGAGGTCAAGGTAACGCCTCCAAGTCCTTCTCGCTGCTTCCGAGGGGCGCTTTGGTTTGGAGTCAGACACCGGCTCCAGGTTAGGAGACCCTGAGCCAGTCCCTTCTCTGAATTGCAGTCTGCCTTTCTGTGAAACGGGAGTGATGTCTGCACCCTGCGGTTGCTGGAGGGAGTCTCGAATAAGGATCTTCACAATGGACCTCGACATTCTGCTGGTTGGTCTTACAGCTGCTATCATGTATCAGATCATCCCAGTGACCCACAGAGTCACAGTCCTCCAAAGACGCCCAGGTCCCAGTCCCCTGAACCTATGACTATACTCCTTTCGTGGCAGGAGGACCGTGATTAGGAGCTGGAGATGGAGCGTGTCCTGGGAGACTTGATGTGCCCACCAGGATCCTCCCGGGGGCAGAGGCCAAAGACAGAAGGAGGCGTGACAACAGACACGGGAGCCAGAGAGAGGGCAGGAGAGGCTGGCTCTGAAGATGCAGAGGGGGCCGTGGACCAGCAGGAGGCTTCTAGAAGCTTGGGGGGTGAGCACATGGACTCCCCTCCAGAACTTCCAGAACCAATAGCCCTGCAAACCAGTTTTGGACCTCCACTTCTGAAATGTAAGATAACAAGCTTCCCTGGTGGCTCAGACGGTAAAGTGTCTTTCTACAATGCAGGAGACCTGGGTTCGATTCCTGGGTCGGGAAGATCCCCTGGAGAAGGAAATGGCAATCCACTCCAGCACTCTTGCCTGGAAAATCCCATGGATGGAGGAGCCTGATAGGCTACAGTCCACGGGGTTGCAAAGAGTCACACACGACCTCACTTTCACTTTGTGTTACTTTAAGCCTCTAAGTCTGTGACAATTCATTACAGCAGCAGTAGGAAACTCAGACAGCTCTCCTGCCCAGAAAAGTGGTGGGCCCCCATCCCCCGTGGGAAGAATTCCAGTCTCTTTATTGGACCATTTGGGACAACAAGCATTTTCTAAAAGCTAGGCTGTCCCCCACTGACCACGTCCCTGTTGCTACAGGAGGCTGGTCTGATGAGCTGCAGGACAACAGGAGAGTAACTGAAATTAGGCTCCCAGATGTTCAGAAGCGTGAGCCGTGCCCCGGCACCACCCGTGGAGGTCACCACAGCAGTGGGCAGCGGTCCTCCCGCCCCGAGGACACAAGGCCTCTCCCTATGCCTCAGGCCACTTAGGGCTGCCCCCAGGGATGCCAGCCCATCCTCTGCCAGTGACCCCGGCCACCCTCCTGGGCGTGGGTCTCCCTCGTGAGACGCACCGCGTCCCGCTACCTCCTGCATCAGGAGATGCCCTGGCACCCAGCAAGGCCATGCCCCCGAGGTCGGAAAGATGACCTCATGCACAAGTGAGTGACCAGCAGGTGGACGAACGAGTCGCTCCAAGCCTGGGAGGCCGGGCACGAGCGGGCGGCGCTGGAAGCCCTCGAATGGAAGGCGAGGAGTGAGTGGACGGTGCCCAGGGGAGGAGGCCGCCTGAGGGCTCCCAACGCTCCTTCCTGGCAGACTCAGACACGGTTCCACTTCACATTTCTGGAGTCGCTGGAGTTTCCCACAGGCATGTGTTACTTCTGTAATCTCAATTTTCAGAATAAAATCTTCTAATAAAATGACCAAGCAGACAGTTAGCCTTACACAGCACCTTACAATGGCCTTTAAAAGAGATTAGCCTGAATTCCAGGCCCACGCCCGTGTCACTCGACGTCTTCTCAAAGGTGAGACAATGAGTTAAACGCTAGCAGCTCTGCTACAAACCGGAGAAGCCCGCACGATTTAAATTAATGATTTATTCCTCTAAAGACAGCGTGGGATCTATCATGGCCCTGATAAGCTGCAGCGACTCCTCTATCTGCATATACCCGCGCAGAACTGCAATATCTGGCAGGGAATATGGAAACAAGAGTCAATTTTTCCTGGTTTTGAGCATATCTCCTGAGTCTGAGATATGTCTGGCTTGTTTTTCAAATACCGCTGTGAGGGATCCCGGCTCCCCTCCCCGGGAGGCCAGCGGATGGCCAGTGAGCGAGTTACCTGTCGTGTGCCCGGTGAAGAGGCAGATGGCCCCCTCGGAGGCGTCTGGGCGAGTGTGGTAATAATTACCCTCGACCACCACAGCGATCGCGTTTTCCGTGGAAACACCTCCTCGCCAACAGATCATTTTGCTCGCGCTCTTCACTTCCTTCTGGTGGTGGAGCGCTGCTCCCCCCGCCAGGCTGAGGCGCCCCCAAGGGTGGGGGTGCTACGTTGGAAGATGCTGTTGCTTCTCTCGGTTGTTTTGGCTGAATCAACAGCACAGGTTTTTTGTTTGTTTGTTTTCTTCTTTTTTTATTTTTTGAAACAATTTGTTTGTTTTGCAAAGCCTTATGTTCAGTTGGGGAAATGAGTAAATTTTGCCCATCCCAGTGGGGTTGAATAAATACAAATCCTCTTTCCTTCCTTGCCTTCTTTTTGTGCACACACACTCAGTCGTGTCCAACTCTTTGCAGCCCTGTGGACTGTAGCCCTCCAGGCTCCTCTGTCCATGGGATTCTCCAGGCAAGAATCCTGGAGTGGGTTGCTGCTTTCTTCTCCGGGAGAGCTTCCCGACCCGGGGATCGAACCCGCATCTCCTGCATTGCAGATTCTTTACTGCTGAGCCACTGGGGCTTCCCACTTGCCTTCTTCACCAAGCGCCAACATCAGGTACCTGAGCCACACGCACCTGGAAAGATAGAACCTCCCAAGGAGAAATAAAACATAGGACGTGAGTTGGACCCCTCCGTCTACATCCCCCATGGAGTCGGTTTACACCTTGGACAATTTTTGTGTCCTTTTTTTGGAAGCTGGTCAAGTGCTTCCTCTCCACTCCTAAAGTGACCCAGACACTGAGACGCGCGATGCTTCTGCTGACGCCCTGTTGTGGAAGAGCCTTCACGGCAGGTGCTTCATGGAAGCAGCCACGGCGCCCCGGGGCTCATTCAGCGCGGGGCGGGGACATGCCGTTGGAGCCGGCAGAAGGGGCCCACGGGTGCGCTTGCTCCTGGCCTCAGCCGTCCTGGCACGTCTGCGGAGCTGGAGGCCAGTGGCGTGGCTGTTTGAGGCTTCTATGGACGCCTTCTTCCCTGGAACCTTCTCAGGGTCTGAACTCCATCCTCAGGGGCTGACTCGTCGATTCTCTGAGAGCAGAATGGGGGGACTGTATCATGCCTCTCCGTCATGGACGTTCAGCCTAAACAGGTGAAATGAATGAACGCCACAGCTCCCTGGGAAGAGGGGCTCCCTCCCAGCCCTCCTGCTCCTCCCCCGGGCCAGGCAAGCTGCTGCTGTCCTTCCAGCCAGAGACACCGCTCGCATCGCTCCCCCTCGGAGCTCCCGCACCCGAGGTCGCTGCCCCTCCCCACCCTGTCCCAGTGCCCTGTGCCTCTAGACAGCAGGGCCCTTGTCACTGGGAAGTGCTTGAGCTCATGGTGGGCCTGCCCCGGCAGAAGTTGGGGGCGGGGTCTTCTGGAAGGAGCTCCTGGGCCTTGCACCCCCATTCGTTTATTCCTTCCCTCATGCATCCCTCACGCTTCCTTCCATTCCCAGGCACTCTCCACCTGTCCTTGTTTGCCAGGCTAGCCTGCCTGGGATGTGGTGGACACTTGGCCCAAGGAGCTAAATTAATGACTGAGCGGGAGAGAACTGTGGAAGTTCAGAACTGGAGAGGCCTTGAAATGATCCATTCCAGATTTAATCCAACCATGGCAACTCAGAGATGAGTAAGCAGAGTGTGATTGCCAGGCCCTGCAGTGAGAGTAGGTTTAGTTTTGTTCAGCAGCTGCCAAGCTGTCCTCCAAAGTGGCTGCAGTGTTTTGCCTTCTTACCAGCACTGAATGAGGATTCCTGTTGCTCCACATCCTTGCCAGCATTTGGTGGTGTCATGCTCTCAATCTGGGCCATGCACATAAGCGTCTGAATGCATTTTCTGAACTATACGCCGAGCTGAATTTTCCCCAGTAAGCACATTTATATAACCAGCACCAGATGGAGAAGTGGTACAAGAGCAGTGTTCCTGGACACTCCTCACCCTCCTAAGGGCGTGTCAGCTCCCAGAAGGGCAACTGCAATTGACTTTAAATGCCATGGATTCCTTGTCTGTTTGAACTTTAAATTTGTTGTTGTTCAGTCGCTCACAGTCCAACTCCGCAACCCTATGGACTGCAGCACATTAAGCTTCCCTGTCCTTCACCATCTGTTGGAGCTTGCTCAAACTGACATACATTGAGTTGATGATGCCATCCAACCATCTCATCCTCTGTCATCCCCTTCTGCCCTCAATCTTTCCCAGCACCAGGGTCTTTTCCAATTAATTGGCTCTTCGCATCAGGTGGCCAAAGTACTGGAGCTTCAGCAGCAGTCCGTCCGATGAATATTCAGGGTTGATTTCCTTCAGGATTGACTGGTTTGATCTGTTTGCAGTCCAAGGGACTCTCAGGAGTCTTCTCCAGCACCACAGATCGAAAGCATCAATTCTTTGAACTTTAAATACATGGAATCAAACAGTACATTCTCTCTTGGATTCTTTTGCGGTTGACTCTTCTTTGACTCATTATGACATTTATGAGATCCATCCATATTCTAGTGTGTGCTTGTTCATCGTCATTGTGTTCATTGTGTTCAAAGTGCTTTACATGGATGGAGTGTACCAGAATGTATTTATCCGTTTTACTGTTGGAAGGTGTTTGCACTGTTTTCTGTTCTTGGCTATTGCAAAGAAGCTGCAACAAATTTGTTTGCACGTCTCTTGCTAAATATATGACATCTGCCGTAGAATATGCCTCTCCTTGGCCTCTGAACGCTGTGCACTGAGCTCCTCTTCTGCGTCCTTTCTTCCCGGGATCTTTGTTCTGCCTGGGCAGCTTTGAGATCCACTTGTCTCTCTGCAGCCCTGTGAGATTACTGGAAGCTCCCACAGCTCCTCCGTCTCTTAGCACAGCCCCCTTATCAGATTCTGAGGTTTTGCTTTATGTCAAGAATTCGTAATTGTCCTGAAGCAAGCAGGGGCTCATAAAATATCAGCCTTCTTCTCTGAAATTTCCTCATCTTAGGGTCATGATCTTGGTCCTCTCAGTGTTGTTGTTGTTTTTTTTTCTATTTACTTATTCATTTGGCTACTCTGGGTCTCTGTTGCATCACATGGGATTTTTGATCTTTGTTGCCCCATAGCTGTGGCCTATGGGATCTAGCTCCCCAACCAGGGACAGTACCGGTGGCCCCTGCAGTGGGAGCGTGGAGTCTTAGCCACTGGACCAGCCGGGAGGCCCCACACTCAGCATCTTTTAAGGAAATAGTTATACATAAAGAGACTCGCAGACTTGAGAACAAATTAATGCTTGCCAGGAGCAAGGATGGGAGAAAGCTTGGGCGTTTGGGATGGACATGTACACACTGTTATATTTAAAATGGGTCACCAGCAAGGACCTGCTGTACAGCACAGGGAACTCGGCTCAGTGTTGCGTGGCAGCCTGGATGGGAGGGGGTTTGGGGGAAAAGGGACACATGTCTATGTGTGACTGAGTCCCTTTGCTGTTCACCTGAGGCTATCACACATTGTCAATCGACTCTTAGTCAGTTCAGTTCAGTCACGCAGTCGTGTCTGACTCTTTGCGACCCCATGAACTGCAGCACGCCAGGCCTCCCTGTCCATCACCAACTCCAGGAGTTCACTCAGACTTATGTCCATCGAGTCCGTGATGCCATCCAAGCATCTCATCCTCTGTCGTCCCCTTCTCCTCCTGCCCCCAATCCCTCCCAGCATCAGAGTCTTTTCCAATGAGTCAACTCTTTGCATGAGGTGGCCAAAGTACTGGAGTTTCAGCTTTAGCATCATTCCTTCCAGAGAAATCCCAGGACTGGTCTCCTTAAGAATGCACTGATTGGATCTCCTTGCAGTCCAAGGGACTCTCAAGAGTCTCCTCCAACACCACAGTTCAAAAGCATCAATTCTTCGGGGCTCAACCTTCTTCACAGTCCAACTCTCACATCCATACATGACCACAGGAAAAACCATAGCCTTGACTAGACGGACCTTAGTCAGCAAAGTAATGTCTCTGCTTTTGAATATGCTATCTAGGTTGGTCATAACTTTTCTTCCAAGGAGTAAGCATCCTTTAATTTCATGGCTGCAGTCACCATCTGCAGTGATTTTGGAGCCCCCCAAAATAAAGTCTGACACTGTTTCCACTGTTTCCCCATGTATTTGCCATGAAGTGATGGGACCAGATGCCATGATCTTCGTTTTCTGAATGTTGAGCTTTAAGCCAACTTTTTCACTCTCCACGACTATACTCCAATACAAAATAAAAAGTTTTAAAAAAGAAATAGTTATATGTAGAGCTAACTGCCTCTCTCTTTCTTTCTCAATATCTCTCTCCTCTATTATCTATCATCTGTCTATCTATCTCTGTCACTATCATCAATATCTCTTTTTCATCTTTATCATATGTTTATCCTCCACTGTATCTCTGTCTATATATCTGTCTGTCTCTCATCTATGTAGCTTGTTTTCTAATTGTTCTTGGCAAGACCATTGATCTGCCCAGGCCAAGGCTCTGCACCCAAGTGTTGCTGGACTCCTCTCTCCCTCACTCCCATCAGGTGGTCAGCCGAACATTGGGCTTGGCTGGACACGGAAGAAACCCAGCAGGACGTGTAGAAAAGTGCTTCCCAAGGGCTTTCTCTAAGCCTTTGCTCCAACAAGCAGAAACACGCCCATGGAAGTTCGGGATACTTTGTAGGTAATACTCCTTTCCTGAGGAATGACCTCACACAACTGCATATTAAGAGTTATCGGGTATCATATGGGAAAGAAACTGGATTAACTCCTTTAAATCTGTATTTCCCAGTCCTATTCCATCATGGAACCCTCCTTTCTCAAAGCAGCCAATGGCATCCCAAGCCCACTTCGAGAAAGATGATGAACACCACAGCGGACTGAAGTTCTGAGGAAACCTGGGTGGTGGACACCCCTCACAGTTGCAAAATCAGGGGCCCCCAGCCTAGCTTAGAGGAGACAGAGCCAGCTGAGGAGCAGAGTCAGCCTGGGGGAGGTGTGTGTCACAGGACACGACTGTGCTCACATCCAGAAGTTTGAATGACGTGGATCCTTTCCAGTTTTGTGCAGTGAACTGAGTTATTACTGGCTGTGATTATGCTCCCTGCGGGGAGCTAAGAGTTATCTCTGAGCAGACTTCTTTCCTTGGCTCTGTGACTACGCAAGGAAAATATGGGTTGGCAAAACACAAAACTCACGCAGGCTTTCCTGTACCATCTTACGAAAAACCCAAAGAAGCTTATACTCCAGGACACAGTGAAGGACAGGGAAGCCTGGTGAGCTGCAGCCCATGGGCTTGCAAGGAATCAGACACAACTTAGTGACTGAACAACAATATTTAGCACGACACCAGCATTCAATCAGTAACCAGTAAATGTTAAATATCATCTTAGTTCCCAACTACTCTTGATGTTTTCCTATCCCATAGAAGGGCAAGGATACCGTCCTCCCGTGGAGCCTCCTAAGCCTCGCAAGACCCACTCAGGACTCTGACCTCCAGAACTATAAGATAATAATACTTGTGTGTCATTTGAGCCTCTAAACTTGTGGTGACTTGTTGCAGCAGCAGGATCATCGTTATGAGATGAACTGTGCTCTTACTGGGGTGGTGGGAGGGCTCGGTGTGTGGGTGGGCGTTGTTGAGAGGCACAGGTTCCTGCTTTTGTGCTGAGGCAAGGTGAGGAGGGCAGGTGGGGGGTCGGCTGGAGGCCCGGGGCCTGGAGGCTCCACCGTGTACCCTGTTGCCAGCCTGGCTATGGGGAGAGCAGGGGAGAGTGTGGTCAGGGGCAACGCTGAGATGGTCCTGAGCCCCAAGAGAGGTGGCTTTTGCTAAAAAGGAAGGTTGTGGGACTTCATGCCTGCAATGCAGAAATGCAGGAGACGTGGGTTCGATCCCTGGGTCAGGAAGCTCCCCGGGAGGAGGGCATGGCAGCCACTCCAATATTTTTGCCTGGAGGATCCCATGGACAGAGGAGCCTGGTGGGCTACAGTCCGTGGAATCGCAGAGAGTCAGACACGACTGGAGGGACTTGGCACAGAAATATAAACTACCATGCCTTAGCTGTGCTTCTCAACTGAAGGCTCCAAAAATCACACGGTTTCTAGTAAGTGAATTGGGCTTCTCTGGTGGCTTGGTGGTAAAGAATCTGCTTGCCAAGGTAGGAGACCCTGGTTAGATTCCTGGGTCGGAAAGATCCCTGGAGAAGGAAATGGCAACCCAGTCCTGTATTCTTGCCTGGAGAATCCCATTGGAGAGGAGCTTGGAGGGCTACATACAGTCCATGGGGTTGTTGAAAAGTTGGACCCAATGGAAGAGGCCAGGCACCCACACACACACGTGGGACCATGAGGTTGGATGGTTTAGTTTGAGAAGCCTGTGTGCAGGCTAATCTTGAAAAGTCTGTGGCCGGAAAGGAAGCACTGGCTGGGGAGGAGGAGAGAAAAGGGTGCATCCAACACAGGCAGCGGGAGGGGGCCCCGTTTGCAGCGTGGACACTCCAAGGTGGAGGTCAGTGGGGTGGCCCGGCCCCAGGGCTGGCTGCGCTGCGCTGGGGCTGCTGTGACCAGCTCCACCCGGCTGGTTCCCTCCGACTCACAGGTGGGCTCCGCCCTGGCGGCCGCAAGAGGCGAACACGCTCCAACCAGTTAACGGTAAACAGCCGCACTCACGTGGAGGGGGTCTAGCGCCGTACCCCGGGGTCAGCGCAGAGCCGGCTCTATTTAACATCTTCGCTAATTATCTGGAGGAGAAGATAAAGACTTGCTAATTAAATTCACAGATTACACCAAATTGGGAGGTGTTGAGAAGACCAGTGATGGCAGAGAAGTCATTCAAAGAGTCCAGAAATATGGACGAGAAATAAAATGAGACTCGGGGTGGAATCCTGCAGGACTGAACCAGAGCATATTAGTCCAAAACATTGGAATTCAATGGGCAGGAACAGCCAGGAAAGGAGAAATGCTTAAAAAAGACCTATGGGTGATGTCGGACGACAAATTAATTATAATTCTACTAGGCGGTTCTGCAGCAAAATGGTCCAGGGTGGTTTCAAACTCGTACTTACAGGCCTCATTAGCTTGGGATGAGCTCATAATCTCTTTCTCCCTCTACACACACACACACACACACACACACACACACACACACACTGCAACCTGACTTGTCAGCAATATTTTTGTTGCCAGGATGACTCAAGAGTAAGAGATAATGGAGATTCTCTAGGCCCTTGACCTTGCTTCCCAAAGTCCCTTCTCCCATGGAGAGGCAGAGCCCGGGTTCCCAGCATGAGCCCTCTGCTCAGACCAGGCTCAGAGAAGGCAGAACTGGGCCACACGGGAGCCTGGGACGTCCCCAGCCTCACTCACCACTTTCCAAGAGACAAGAATAGCAACTATGGGGGCATGGTGGCGAGGTGTCGTGCTGAATCCTTGACACAAAATATTATGCAGCCTAATTTTTGCAGCAGGCTGAGGTCTTGGGACTGGTCTCAACCTCTTTCACAGGTGGGAACACTGAGGCCCGGCCCAGTGAAACGACATGCCCAGGATCATGAGGTTAGGCGGTGACTGAGAACGCGGATCGGAACTCCAGAGCTGGGCTCGTAACCATGAGCTGACATGGCATTCTAGGGGGTGAAAGTGATGACCTGGTGTCTTCTTTTTATTTGATTCTTGTTAATTCATGCATACCGACTCGTTACTGTGTGCTGATCTCAGTCCTGTGGTGGGTGCCCTGCAAAGCTCCGACAGGACCTCCGTCAGGGAGCAACCAAATTGGCAGTGTCTCCATGCTTTTCCAACCCTGTGAGCCCATCATTAAACCTCCTGTGAGCCCATCCATGGATGCATATATATTTGTTAATTATATACATGTACTGTTTTGTGTTGTTGTTGTTGTTGTTGTTGCACTGTTTGGAATTGTTGTTGTTGTTCAGTTGCTAAGTCGTGTCCAACTCTTTGTGACCCCATGGACTGTAGCACGCCAGGCTTCCCTGTTCTTCACTATCTCTTGGAGTTTGCACAGAACTCATGTTCGTTGAGTCAGTGATGCCATCCAAACATCTCGTCCTCTGCCACACTCTTCTCATTTTGCCTTCAATCTTTCCTAACATCGGGGTGTTTTCCATATTATTACCTTATTATCTATTATACAAGTTGCCCCAAAATAACAATGTCAGGTATGAAGAAGCTCTATTTCCATCTGGTTGGCCATCGTGACTGCACACCAGCTCCCTTTCAGAGCCCTGGTTTAGGGATGAATTTCTGCATAGGTATTGCAGGGTGAACAGCACCCCCCAAATTCAAGCCTACCTGGAGCCTCAGAATGTGACCTGATTGGAAACAGAATCGTGGCAGATGTAACTCATTTAGATGAGGTCACACCCAATGACATTGGCCATACATCCAGGGACTGATGTCCTTATAAGGAAACAGGGCACAGAGAAGGAAGCCACAGAAAGCAGGTGATGCCTCGTCAAGCCGAGGATTTCCGGGAGCCTCAGATGCTGGAGGGGTCTCCTTTAGAACTTCTGGAAGAAGGGCAGCTCTGTTGACACCCTGATTTCAGACTTCGGGTTTCTAGACCTGCGAGAGGATAACTTCTGTGGTTTGAAGCCACCAGGGTTTTGGTACTTGTTTCCGACAGCAGTCCTGGGAAATGAAAGCAACTGCAGATGGGCAGGGACCACACCTGAGCGACTGCACCGAGGCGTGCTGTCTGCCTCGTGTAAACCCAGCAGATTTCCAGAATGCTGGTGCTCCAGGCGCCAACCCCACCCTCCTTACACAGAATAGAGCCTTAGCAGAGCTCCCTTAGCCCACAAAGGTCCATATAGTCAAAGCTATATTTATTCCAGCAGTCATGTACGGATATGAGAGTTGGAACACAAAGAAGGCTGAGGGCGGAAGGATTAATGCTTTTGAACTGTGGTATTGGAGAAGACTCTTGAGAGTCCCTTGGATAGCAAGGAGATCCAGCCAGTCCCTCCTAAAGGAAGTCAGTCCTGGGTGTTCACTGGAAGAACTGATGTTGAAGCTCCAATCATTTGTCCTCCTGATGTGAAGAACAGACTCACTGGAAAAGACTCTGATGCTGGGAAAGACTGAAGGCAGGAGGAGAAGGGGATGACAGAGGATGAGATGCTTGGATCGCATCACCAACTCAATGGACATGAGTTTGAGCAAACTCCGGGAGACGGGAAGAACAGGGAAGCCTGGTGTGCTACAGTCCATGGGGTCACAAAGAGTCAGACATGACTGAGCAACTGAACATCAAGGGCTTCTGGGCCTTAATCTCTAGCACAGCCCCTCCTTTGTCTGCTCAGAGCCTAGGCATGTGTTCCTCCGTCCACACAGGCCCCATCCATCCAGAGTGCCTCCTGCAGGAGGCTCAGCCCTGGATCTCATCCTGCGGCCACTGTCTGCCTGTCTGTCTGCTACTCTGGGCACCAGGTCCCGTTCACCAGCCACCCTCAGGCAATGCGTGGGTGGTGTGCCCATCTCATACCCATCCTGGGTATGGGTAACATTGCCTGGGTGCTCATGGGACTTCGTGCATCCCGATTTCCCCAGAATACCGCTCCATGGGAAGTTGGCCCTTCCCGGAGGTGGTGAGGTGGGTCCCAGGAGGCAGAATCAAGGAAGGCGGGGAGCAGCCGGGCAGATGGTGTGGGTTGGGACCCGGTGGGACCCACCCACGACCCCACCTCCCCTTTCTAGAAAGAGGGCAGACTGCAGAGTAGGGGACCACAGGTCACTCTGGGCCCCGCATTTCTAAGTCACGGCCTGGAGGAGTAGGTGGCCCTGCCTGAGGGCAGGGAAGACTCGCGGAGAAACAGTTCTGATTGTCGACTTTTCTCCCGATTTCAGTAATTTTAGGTGACGTTTGCCTGAGGCTGTCGGGCGATCACTTCGTTTGTATTTTCTTCCCTTTTGAGCGTTGGCGTTTGTTGTATCTAAATTCCAGTCACCACAGGAGGAAAATGTGAGCGGTCCCCTAATTCCTTGAAACTATTTCTCGCTGAGATGAGGGAGGCTAGCCGGGGAAGCTGCAGCGTCTTCGAAGAAGCCAGGGTGGGTTTTACTGTGGAAAACCGGCATTCAAGGCAGAACAAAAGGACGAAAGCAGTGAACAGATGGGTGGGTGTTTTGCGAAGACTCACGATCTCTGTGAACGGTGTGGGCTGGGCCCTCCCTCCGTTTGTTTTTGATGCATCACGGTATGATATGATATGATATGACAGAACATGTCAAAAATTTAGGGGAAAATAAAACCCTGGGTTTTTTTTTTGAAACATCAAACTATTGCTATCAATAGGAACAGCAACTGTTCAAAAATTTGTTTCAGAACTGCCAAGAAGTGAACGCTCAGGGAAAAAAAAAGTATTTTTCCCTGCTGTTTGCAAGGTGGACACAAATGCAAGCGGTGGGGGGCTGACAACTTGACACATGTCTAATAAATCTAAAGCCTGAAAAGTCAACAATCCGCCGTTCGAGAAAGCATTACTGGAATAAAAAGTGCTACGCAAAGAAAGAACAGCCATTAAAAAATAGATTTTCCGAATTCAGTAAGTAATTTAGCCCTCAGAGCGCCAGTCTTCAAAACAAGGAAGCTGTTTCTTTCTCCGTTTAGGAGAGAGAGAGGCAGGGTTAGCCTGAGCGGCGGGGGCTGGCTGCATCTGAAATGAACCAGGTGAAAAGGCAGAGCCCAGGGAGCAGATGTTAGAGGCTGGGAGGGCTGGTGACAGGGGTCAGGGCGGGAGCCGCTCACATCCCGGCTGCTCAGCGGCTCAAGGCGGGAGTGGGCTTAATTTGACAAGTTGGTCCAGTTACAGGGGATTCACAGATCAGAGTCCATGCCAAGCGCATTTGGCCACCACCAGCACGTCTGCCGCTGGCCAAGTGGATGGCAGTTGGGAAGCCGTCTCCGCGCTGACCGACCACCCGAAAGCAGAAAGAGGGAGGCAGGCATGGCCGGAGGAGCTGAGGCTGCAGAAGTGGGAAGAAGGCATGAATCCCATTCCTCACCTCCGAATAACTGAGGATTTCGTATAAACCATGTTCTTTTCAACCCCTAATTTTCGCTCTTTTCCCCCCACTGCAATGAGTAGGGTGCTGAAGAAGATTTTCAATGGATGCGAAGACAAATGGTAATTCTCGGGCGAATCTCATGTAAATAAAAATACCAGCATTAAAGTTGTGGATCTTAATTTGTGCCATGGAACTAAAAATCTGTATCTTTCTGAACTGGAGGAATACAGACTCACAGGTCTGGGTGGTGTGTCTGCGTTTCGGAAAACCGATACAGTCTCTCCAATTTATGGGGAATTGACATAATTTTGCAAAAACGCAAAACCATTTGTGAACTGGGTTTTGCATAATGGGATTAATTTGGTTGACTGTCATATCCACTATGCTGCAAAAAACAAGTTAATCACAACATCATTCTGAGTGTTTTAAGGGAAGAAAGAGAAAGGAAGACAGAAAGGAAAGGCATGTTCTCCATTGTCTATCTTTTCACGAGGGGAAAACCTCGTCTTCCCAGCTGCACCTTGGGTAGCTTTAGGAAGCAGGGCTCCGTGAGTTCTGCAGTGACGCCTTAGTGAACTGAGCTGAATTGGCCTCCCTCCAATAAGATGAAATTAGCAGCTTTCATAGGAGCATGAAAAATTGCTTCCAAGGAGCGTCCACACTGAATGCTGCGGTGTGTGTGTGCGTTTGCTTGGAATTACACTGCACTGCAGAGGACGTTGTACTCTATACGTGGTGTTACCACACTCAAACACTTAGCTTCATTATTTTGAATTTTCTTTGCAGCGACAGACGAGAGCCTGATTATTCTAAGAAGGTACAATACATGACTCTGATAGTCAGAAATGCCAGGTTATGCCATGGCAACAAACACCCCAAAGTCTTAGTGGCTGTATACACGAGAGGTGTCCTTTGTCCACATATATGAACAGAGTCAGCAGAAAGGCTCCGCCCACAGTGGTGGTGAGGGGACCCAGCTGAGAGAAGTCCATCTAGACAGGCTGCCCCCTCCACCACGCCAGGCAGGAAGAAGGGGATATGGGAGCTCGGTGAGCACGCAGGCTCCTAGTCTTCGCCTGGAGGAAATCATCACCCACCTCATTGGTCAGAGCAGCTGGCGTGGCTGCACCCACTTTCGGGAGCTGCGGGAGGACTCGGGGACCATCGGTGGCTCCACCCAAGGCCACCGTCACCGTGTTTGGAATGTTTCCTGACCTCTTTCCATCTCCTTAAGGACTGATGATGAAACACACTCACCTTCACGTCTTCTCTGCGTGTGTTAGTCACTCAGTCGTGTCTGACCCCACGCACTGTAGCCCACCAGACTCTTCTGTCCATGGGAGTCTCTGGGGGAAGAATAATGGAGTGGGTTGCTATTCCCTTCTCCAGCGGATCTTCCCAACCCAGGGATCAAACCTGGGTCTCCTGCATTGCAGGTGGATTCTTTACCATCTGAGCCACCAGTGCACTGGAAGCCAAATGTGAAAAATAAACCCAATCTGATACAAAGAAATGATTGAACAAATGAACGGAGAATAGTCTCCCCTGAAAATTCCAAATAATCTATGGAGAAGCTCCGTCCTTGACGAGGTGGGACACGGCCCTACTCCTCAAGTGTAGGCCACTCACAGGGCTTCCTGCCCCAGAGTGCACAGAACATGAGAAAAGACAGCCTGACAGACACCCCCTGACCAGGTGATCCAGCCTGACATCAATGGCGAGCCGCTGTTGACCACATGCACCCGGAATGATGTGATGGAAACGGGAAAAATGATCAGGGTCTTCTTCCCCAGACCCAGACATGCAGGCTAGCCGCCTTAGCCCATTCAGGCCGTCATGACAAAGCACCACAGGCTGGTGGGTCATAAAGCACAGACATAAGCGCTCACAGCTCTGGAGGCTGGAAGTTTGAGATCAGGGAGCCAGCTGGGTCTGAGGACAGTTCTCTTCTGAGTTGCAGGCAGCAGGCTTCATACTGTGTCCCCACATGATGGGAGACAAGCTCCCTCATTCTCTGGCCTTTTCTTATAAGGGCACAAATCCCATTCAAAAGAACTCCCTCCAGTCAAGACCTGATCCCCTCCTGGAGGCCCACTTCCCCATAAGATCACATGGGCATTCAATTTCAGCCTGTGCGTTTTGGGGAGCACACACGTGCTATCCATATATGACTCATAAGAGAAACACCAGACACACTCCAGTTGAGGGACAGTCTTCAAAACACGTGGCCAGCCCTTCTGTAAACTGACAAGGCCACTAATCTCAGAGTAGCCTGAGAAACTGGAGCCAAGAGGAGCCCGAGGAGGCATGCTGGCAAAGTGTGAGGTGGTGTCCTGGATGGGATCCCCGAGCAGAAAAGGGACTCTAGGGAAAAGCTAAAAGCCCGAATAACATGTAAGTGAAAATGTTAGTTGCATCCGACTCTGCAACCCCATGTAGCCCGCCAGGCTCCTCTGTCCGTGGGATTCTCTAGGCAAGAATAGGCAAGGAGTGGGTTGCCATGCCCTCCCTCCAGGGGATCTTCCCAACCCAGGGATCGAAGCCAGGTCTCCCGCATTGCAGGCAGATTCTTCACTGTCTGATATACCAGCTTCCCTGATGGCTCAGATGGTAAAGAGCCTGTCTGCAACGTGGGAGATCCAGGTTCGATCCCTGGGTTGGGAAGACCCCCTGGAGAAGGAAATGGCAGCCCACTCCAGTACTCTTGCCTGGAAAATCCCACAGACAGAGGAGCCTGGTAGGCTATAGTCCATGGGGTGGCAAAGAGTCAGACATGATTGAGCGACTTCACTTTCACTTTCATACCAGTTTCGAGACTGAATACTGTATAAACTTCAGTTAACAATTTTGCATCAATACTGTTCATTAATTGTAACAAATGTCCCATAGTAACAAGAGATGTTGTAATAAGGGAACACTGGGAACTCCACTATCTTTGCAATTTTTCTGTAAATTTAATTAGTTTAAGACGAAAAGTTTATTAGAAAAACACCACTCCTGGGGTTGGGGGGCTGTCTGCTGTACAATTTGGGGGGAACATGGCATCACAGACAGAGTGATGTGGTCCCACCATGATGAGAATGTGCCATATCATCACCAGGCCCCTCGGCCAGTTCTCTCTCTCTCTCTCTCTCTCTCTCTCTCTCTCTCTCTCTCTCTTTTTTTTTTCCTAAAGTCTTTGTTTACTTAGTTACAGTATTGTTTTCATTTCATGCGGGCTCTTAGTTCCTCCACCGGGGATTGAACCCAAGCCCTCTGCATTGGAAGGTGAAGTGTGAACCACTGGGCCGGCAGAGAAGTGCACAGAAGTTTCTTAAATAGAAACTAAGCCTGGCGCACTGCAGACCACAGTGTCATGAAGAGTTGGACCCAACTTGGTGACTGAACAACAACAACCCCATCAGGGGCCTAGGGACCTTCTGAGGATGGCAGGAAAGGACCCCCGCCCAGTGACTCTGGTCAGGAGCTACCATGTGGGCCCCCAAATGAGGTCTCCTTTGCACAAGGGATTCTCTGTGGGAAGGAATGAACGCCCTCCACCTCCTTTATGCATTTCTGCCCTAACATGGAGCTTTTGCAGAGGGATACTCGTTTTCTTGGGAGGCTGTTTAAGCTCAGCTGACACCCAGGAGCTCTGTCCCTCAGCTTCATCCCAGCGCTGGGCCCAGGAAGCTGGTCAGGGCCTGCCGGGGAGGTGAGGATGGGCACGGCGGTGGGCTACAGTGGGGTGCAGAGTCCCGCAGGCCGTCTCACCGCCCCTGCCCTCCCAGCACCTCCTCCTCCCGGACGTCCCTCGGCCGTGGAGGGTGACCCGTGGGCAGACCCCCAAGACAGCCTGTGGAAAGGAGGCCCTTGCCCAACTAGATCCAGCCATTGGAGACTTCCTTTGGGGCCAGGGTTTGCCTGTAAATGGTCTTTGTTTGAAACAGTCGGCTCTGCGGCTAACGAACCGTCACCCTGGGGCCAGCAGACCCCTCCTCTCCGTGGTCTGTCCCTCAGGTCCCCACAGGAGAGGACAGAGCCGGGGTCCCATCCCGGAGGGTGCCCATGTTCCGCCCCCGCCATAATGCAGTAGGTGTTGGGAAACTTGTGTGTGAGGAACCCACGGGCTTGTTGCTAGGAAACCACAGGGAGCAACCTTTGTGATCTCACATATGCTTAACATAATAATAAATAATGGTTAACATGATAATAAATAAACAAATAACAATAATTATAACATGCCCCAAGCCTGTTGTTTCTCCAAAATTAATTTATGATAAATTACGACTCAGATTCTTTGGAACATGAGAATAGGAGAGGAAAGATGGGGATTTTATTTGCCATCAGGCACAGAACGGGGTTGAAAGCAGCCTTTCCCTGAGACAGAGCTTCGAGAACCCAAAGAAAGGCTGCAGAACGGGGTTTTCTGTTTCGCTGTGTCTCTCACGGAGCCTTCTCCCCTGCCTAGGAGAGTTAAGTTTTTTAGATACTTTACTTGCATTTCTAATTCAGTTATTCTTCTGAAATTTATTCAAAGGATTTATGCTTATGAAATTATAATATAATGCTGCCTATATGCCAATGAGCTGGAGGCAAAGAAAATAATTTTCTTCAATTTACAGTTATGAGGCTGGAGGAAAATGATGCCTTCTTATCACCTCTTTCTCTTTGTATGTCTCGGTATTTTTTTTAAAGTCTTCAGAAGGCAGGAGCTGCTGATGAATTCTTAAGCAGATCACACCGATAATTGCGTTTCAGAACTGTCAGCTCCCTGAATGCTGTCCACTGGCTGTTTCCAGTCACAGGGCTATTTGTGTTGCCCCCTTCCCCACTCGGGAACTCAGCCCTCAGTAAAGCCAGCTCGCCGGGGATAGGGTTAAATCGCCCGAGAGGATTATTAGATGGAAGGGGGATTTATGGATGACACTTTGTAACAATTAATCAGGCACTGTTTATGAAGTTAAGTTGGTCCTCTCATTCCTGGACCAAAGACACACACACACACACACACACACACACACGCACACACTCACACACATAATCATAATAGTATTCAGCCCTTGTTTCAATTGTCAGATGGCTCATTTTGTCACTCTGTTTGATTAATGGACCTTTCGGAGTCCCCAAAAAGTCCTAGTAATACAAATAAAAGGAATCATAAATATTGAATAAACTCATGGCACCGTTAACCTTGACTACATTTTGGGACATTCTTGGAGAAACTTTGCTTTACAGGAAATAAATTGCTGTGGGGATTAAAAAAAAAAAAATAAGCACACTCATACCCAATTGGAGAGTTTGGAGAATGTCACCTCTCTCACCTTGTCACTCTTATTAATCTGTTGTGATTAATTAGTTTAGTTAGCTTTATAATCAGGCCAGCCAAGTCCTGGCTGGCTGGCTGGCATTTCTGCCCGGAGGTCTGTGCTGGGTGGACCAAAGGTGTGCGGGAGGGGTGAGGAAGGGCTGGAAGCTACACAGTCCAGAACCGGGGTGATGAGCGGAAAATGATTTATAGATCAGGAGCCTGGGTGTGGCTGGGAATCTGTGTCGCTTTTATGAAGGTCTTTCTTGTGTGGGTTCTCACACTGAAAGCTCTTGGTTTTCTCAGGCTAAAATCCTCCCTCTCTGCCACCCCCGTAAGTCCTAATCCTGGATGTGACTGATCAGCTGGCACCTGGGTTCTAACCCGGCTGGGAAACGCTGCAGTTTGGGACTTTACCAGCTAGCCCCGCAGCTAGGAGCTGCATTGTGGGGGGCCCGAGCTGAGACTGATGTCCGCAGCAGGTGAGGTCTGTGACACTGGGCAGTGGACTCTGACTTTCTAAATCTCAGTTTTCTCATCTATAGAATAGGGGTTCTGACCTTCTGTGATTTCTATGGGGGTGAAGGGAAGCAATTCAATGGGAAAGCAAGTTCAGTTCAATTCAGTCCACTCGCTCAGTCGTGTCCGACTCTTTGCAACCCCATGGACTGCAGCACACCAGGCCTCGCTATCCATCACCAACTCCAGAAGTCCACCTGAACCCATGTCCATTGAGTCAGTGATGCCATCCAACCACCTCATCCTCTGTCGTCCCCTTCTCCTGCTCTCAATCCTCCAGCATCACGGTCTTTTCAAATGAGTCAGCTCTTTGCATGAGGTGGCCAAAGTACTGGAGTTTCAGCTTCAGCATCACTACTTCCAATGAAAACTCAGGCCTGATCTCTTTTAGGATGGACTAGTTGGATCTCCTTGTAGTCCAAGGGACTCTCAAGAGTCTTCTCCACACCACAGTTCAAAAGCATCCATTCTTTAGCACTCAGCTTTCTTTATAGTCCAACTCTCACATCCATATACATGACCACTGGAAAAACCATAGCCTTGACTAGACGGACCTTTGTTGGCAAAGAAAGGTCTCTGCTTTTTAATATGCTATCTAGGTTGGTCATAACTTTCCTTCCAAAGAGTCTTTTAATTTTATGGCTGCAATCACCATCTGCAGCAATTTTGGAGCCCAGAAAAATAAAGTCAGCCACTGTTTCCATCTGTTTCCCCATCTATTTGTCATAAAGTGATGGGACCGGATGCCATGATCTTAGTTTTCTGAATGTTGAGATTTAAGCCAACTTTTTCACTCTCCTCTTTCACTTTCATCAAGAGGTTCTTTAGTTCTTCACTTTCTGCCATAAGGGTGGTGTCATCAGCATATATGAGGTTATTGATATTTCTCCCGGCAATCTGGATTCCAGCTTGTGCTTCCTCCAGTCCAGAGTTTCTCATGATGTACTCTGCATACAAGTTAAATAAGCAGGGTGACAATATACAGCCTTGACGTACTCCTTTTCCAATTTGCAACCAGTCTATTGCTCCATGTCCAGTTCTAACTGTTGCTTCCTGACCTGCATACAGATTTCTCAGGGGGCAGGTCAGGTGGTCTGGTATTCCCATCTCTTTCAGAATTTTCCACAGTTTGTTGTGATCCATACAAAGACTTTGGCGTAGTCAATAAAGCAGAAATAGATATTTTTCTGGAACTCTCTGGTGCTTTTTCCATGATCCAACAGATGTTGGCAATTTGATCTCTGGTTCCTCTGCTTTTTCTAAATCCAGATAGAACATCTGGAAGTTCATGGTTCACATACTGTTGAAGCCTCACTTGGAGAATGTTGAGCATTACTTTACTAGCGTGTGAGATGAGTGCAGTTTTGCAGTAGTTTGAGCATTCTTTGGCATTGCCTTTCTTTGGGATTGGAATGAAAACTGACCTTTTCCAGTCCTACAGTCACTGCAGAGTTTTCAAAATTTGCTGCCATATCGAGTGCAGCACTTTCACAGCATCATCTTTTAGGATTTGAAATAGCTCAGTCGGAATTCCATCACCTCCACTAGCTTTGTTTGTAGTGATGGTTCTTAAGGCCCACTTGACTTTGCATTCCAGGATGTCTGGCTCTAGGTGAGTGATCACACCATCATGGTTATCTGGGTCATGAAGATCTTTTTTGTACAGTTCTTCTGTGTATTCTTGCCACCTCTTCTTAATATCTTCTGCTTCTGTTAGGTCCATACCATTTCTGTCCTTTATTGAGCCCATCTTTGCATGAAACGTTCCCTTGGTATCTCTAATTTTCTTGAAGAGATCTCTAGTCTTTCCCATTCTGTTGTTTTCCTCTATTTCTTTGCACTGATCCCTGAGAAAGGCTTTCTTATCTCTCCTTGCTATTCTTTGGAACTCTGCATTCAAATGGGTGTAGCTTTCCTTTTCTCCTTTCCTTTCATATCTTTTCTTTACATAACTATTTGTAAGGCCATCTCAGACAACCATTTTGCCTTTTTGCATTTCTTTTTCTTGGGGATGTTCTTGATCACTGTTTGCTGTACAATGTCATGAACCTCCATCCATAGTTCTTCAGGCAGTCTATCAGATCTAATCCTTTGAAATCTATTTCTCACTTCCACTGTATAATCGTAAGGGATTTGATTTAGGTAACACCTGAATTTTCTAGTAGTTTTTCCTACTTGCTTCAATTTCAGTTTGAATTTGGCAATAAGGAGTTCATGATCTGAGCCATAGTAAGCTCCCGGTCTTGTTTTTGCTGACTGTATAGAGCTTCTCCATCTTTGGCTGCAAAGAATATAATCAGTCTGATTTCAATATTGACCATCTGATGATGTCCGTGTGTAGAGTCTTCTTTTGTGTTGTTGGAAGAGACCTATCAGGGCAGCCTAAATTAAATGCATAATAATATCACCCAGGAAATTATCAGCTTTAAAATCAAGTGTTTTACACTGCGTCTGTACATGCTAAGCCACTTCAGTCAGGGCCCTCTGTCCATGGCATTCTCCAGGCAAGAATATTGGAGTGGGTTGCCATGCCCTTCTCCAGGAGACTTCCGAACCTAGGGATCAAATCTGTATCTCTTATGCCTCCTGCATTGGCAGGCAGGTTCTTTACGACTAGCACCACCTGGGAATCCCAAGGACATTTACACTATCTGATGCTGGTAAAGACCGAAGACAGGAGGAAAAGGTGGATGACAGAGGATGAGATGGTTAGAGGCAACACCAGCTCGGTGGACATGAGTTTGGGCAGGCTCCGGAAGTTGGTGATAGACAGGAAAGCCTGGAGTGCCACAGACCATGGGGTTGCAAAGAGTCAGACACGAATGAGTGACTGAATTAAACTGAACTGAACCAAATACGTAAGTAGAAAGTTGTGAGTGAATGCACTTTTGTACATAAAGTCTTATCTTTCTGTTGGATTTTAATGATAAATTCAAGAATTTATTTCCCTCTAGATAAAAATATTGGCCCTATCGCACTAAAAATTGCACTGCATTCTGCCGTTAGTCTTGTCATTATAGAGCCGACATGTTCCAGAGTTACATAATCCTTCAATCTCCTGGCCCCAGCTCTGCTCAAAGGCTTTCCAAGAGGTCAGCACACATCGCCAGCTTCTGCCAACATTTCCCCAGATCTGGTCTGAGGGGGGAGGCGTACCTGACTGAGGCATCCTGAGTGCAGGGTCCCTGAGGGTCTCGGCTAGAGAGACTCAAGCTCGGGGCTGTATCTTACCCACTGCTGGGTCCCAGTGCCTCTCACAGTCCTGGCAACAGTGACCACGGGCATTTGCTCAGAATGACCCGATGAACCAGAGCTCACGCACATGTCCCTGTTGAGAGGGAGGAGCCAGTGTCGGGGAGATAAGGTAAGAACGGGGACTTCCTGGAGGGGACAGAGAGCGGGGTTCCGAGGATGGGGGTGGAACAGAGCAGGACCCTATGGTCCCTGACCACCCCCCATGTCCTCTGCCTACCTTCTGTCTGTGGAAAACTTTAGTCAAAGAACAAGTGTAATTAGAGAAGGGAGAAACGCGGAAACAAAGGGGAACAGTCAAAGGAGAGTAATAAGAGTGTAATTGTTAAGCACAGCCAAGGACCTTCAGTTCTTTCTCAAGGGCCATAGATACTATTCTGAGCCGTATCCTGTGAGCTCTTACAGATGCTGAAAACCCAGGTGGAAGAAGTCGACCACATGATGAGCAGACTGCGCCCAGGACATAAGCTGCCAGAGTTCTGAGAACTGGCCGCAAAAGCAATGGGGCAAATGGACCCTGAACTGAAAGATTAACTGTACTTAGAACAACCAAGATGCTGCTGCTCAGGCCACCAATGCCCAGCTGAACGGTGACTGTCAGAGCTGACTGCGTTGTTTCTGCATGTAGCCCCCCGCCCACTTCTGTCTCTAAAAGCTCTTGCCCCGCTGGTGGCTGGGGGGTGGGGGAGTGGGCCCTTGGACGGTCATCCACCCTCCCCACCAGTTGCTGGCATCTGCATTACAGCTGACCCTCCTTCCCACCAGCCTGGCCTGTCCAGTGGTTCTCGAGCAGCGAGGGACCCAGGACCCCTTTCAGCACCAAACGGCATCCCAGTTGTGAGCACAGTCAGGGGAAGGAGAGTCGAGGCGGGGGCAGACACACGCGTTGACTGGGGCATGGGGCCGAGGTGGTGCCTTCCGGGGGCTCCTGCGCTTTGCGGGTGCAGGAGAAGGTTCGGTTTTTCTTCCGGAAATGAGAGGAGTGGGCGTGGAAAGTGAAGACGGGGAGGGCAGCGAAAGAGCTGTGCTTAAGAGGAGGCGTCGCAGGGCAATGGGGGTGTGGGCGAGGCAGGAGGCGACAGTGATCCACACGCAGGGAATCGGGCAGGAAAGGCGAGGGAGGGGGGTGCTCCTGGATGGGACATCTGGGGCTGGCACCTGGCAGCCACTTTGTGCGTAGAAACAGCCTCACCTCTGACGGCACTGTTCTTGGGGCGGCAATGAAGGTGAGTCTTTAAGTTTCAGACTCTCACCCGGAGATCCTTGTTCAGGTCCCATGAAGCTGAGATGTCTCCTTCTTCCCTTCGGCCTGAATTGGTTTGGAAGGGAAATCCATAAATGAAATTGAGCCCACTGGTTTCTCACTTTGTAATTTTCTGAAAAAATACCCCAGACACATGAGTGGCTGTGTAAAACAGGCTCAAAGTTGGGTGTCCGTCCGCATTCATTAGGGATCTGACAGCTGTTGAAACAGGTAAACCCACGTTTCGCAGCTGGACACAGTAGACGTGGTTTTTTCCCCTTGTGTTGGAGGTGAGACAGGGGCGTTACTAACCTGGTGCTGGCGCAGGCTGGTCTGGGTCCTGGGTTTTTTTTCTAGGCTGTCTGAGGGCCTGCGAGGCCTGAGCCAGTGAGAGGGAGGCTCCCGGGGCAGGGCGGCTGTCAGCCTGGCTGGACACGTCCGCAGGCCTCCTGTTCACTCGGCCTTGAGGCCTTGGGGGCTGGATCCAGCTATGTCCTCATCTCAGTAAGGAGAGGAGATGGGGCTGGTGAGCTGCCTTTGCCCCGCTGACCCTCAGCGCCCCATCCTGGGCCAGAACACAGTGAAGTAGTGGGTGTTTTAGAAACCGGAGCCTTTTGGCTGGTTGTTTGGACTTATGGTTTGATACAGTAAAATGCTTTGATGAAACATCATGACTTGCTCGTAGTAAAACCCATACCTAGCGAATCTGCCCCAGACAAAAGTGATCTCTGGCCATAAATACATGAAGAGAAGTGACAGCGATTCAAACCCACAGCTGCAGAGCGGCATACACAGCTCTTTGGTACCCAAATCTGTGATTTTCGTCTTTTTCATCCACAACTAACTTCCAGCTTGTTTCTGGTTGCATATTATGAATGCCCAATCCGCTCACCTTTTGGATTCAACGAATGCTGGTTTTCAGTGTGCATTCTCTACGGCTGACAGCGTGTGGCCACCTCCTTTCTTCATCCTCTGCGGCTAACAGCGTGTGGCGTTCTGTTAGAAGGCCCGCCTCCTTTCTCTCCAACACGTCTCGTGTCTCTTCTCATGCATCTGTCAGGCAGTGAAAGTCGGGAGTGGGGTGCGTGCCGCTGGCCCAGGATCTCGAAACGTCACCGAGGATGCGATCAGGGCTGACGTTAGGTGCGATTTACCCCCAAGTAAAGGGCTCCAGTCCTGCTGATATTCTTAACCATCCGTAGTGGGTGGCGAGGGTGGGGGAGCGATGCTGGGCTCTCCACCTTCTCTGGATCGGCGGTCAGCGGCAGCTGTGTGGCCCTCCATGGAATATGCGGTTTCCTGAGAGACCCCCTCCGCCAGGAGTGGACGCTCCGTGCCTGGTTACCGACACCACAAGGGATTGTAAAAAGACCTGAAGCAATGTCGAGTGCATTTTTAACTTTTTTTGTTGCTGTTCAGTCGCTGAATCATGTCCGACTCTTTGCCCATGGACTGCAGCATGCCAGGCTTTCCTGTCCTTCACCATCCTCAAGAGTTTGCTCAGATTCATGTCCATTGAGTCAGTGATGCCACCCAACCATCTCATCCTCTGCCGTCTACTCCTTTTGCCTTCCATCCTTCCCAACATTAAGGTCTTTTCTAATGAGTTGGCTCTTATTATTAGTAACGTAGAAATGACTAAAAGGCTATTTACTTTTTAAATAAAACACATATGGTTACTATAGAATATTCAGAAAATACAGAAAACCATATAAAGTAGCAATATGTTTCTGCTGCTGATGTTGAGAAATAACCATTTCTACCATTTTAGCTGATTTCCTTTGGGGCTTTTTAAATGCATATATGATTTGCAAAAATCTGTCATGCTATACAAGTGTGTACAGCTTTATCATCTGATATCTTTTATTTGATTGTGCATCATGAAATTTCTTTAATGATTTTAATGGATACATTATATTCCTGCCCAGGGATGTGCTATGAATTACACCGTGATAAAAAGCTTCCTACACAAATATTTCTGCTTATCTCTGATGATTTCTCCTGGCTGGGGTTCTAGGAATGGCATTCTTGGCGACCCCATGGACTGTAGCCCACCAGGCTCCTCTGTCCATGATACTTTCCCAGCAAGAACACTGGAGTGGGTTGCCATTCCCTTCTCCAGGGGATCTTCCTGACCCAGGGATCAAATCTGGGTCTCCTACACTGCAGGCGGATTCTTTACCATCTGAGCCATCAGGGAAGCCCGTAGCTTTTATACCGCTCTTAATAAATCAAGTCATTGAAATGTGCGGCATGCAGGGAAAATACTGGAGGAGCAATGTGCTCTTTAGATAATTCAGAACTCCATGGAAGTTTTCCTAGGTCAGTAGACAATGGCCATGTACTATTTTTTCAGTGTTGAGTTGGGGGCAGGTTGGGGAAAGAGAGTGAAGGAAAGGGAGACGAAAGACATGCATTCCTGGTGAGGAGGGGATGGACACCCCATACCTGTGTGAGACTCAGGTCAGAGCTGGAAGGGGAGCGGCGGGGAATCACCGCTCAGATAAGAAGGGCTGAGTCATAAGGGTGTGGAAATCTTTCCTTGACACCTGCTGATAAGATGAAATAAACTTGGAGAATCAGAGTCAGGGGCTGGAAGAAATTTCTGGAATCAAAGATGACTCACTCGAGAGGTGCTCTGTCACCAGCCTTGACTGCACAGAGGATCAGGAAGAAGGTCCCCGCCTGCCCCCTTGCCAGGGGTGCCTAGGGGCCTCTTGCTGCCCAGGGCTGCTGATGACTATGCCCAGGGTGGAGCCCCGGCACCACCCCATACTCTGGAAATGTCTGTGCCTCTTACGTCCACCAGGCTTCACATTATCACAGGCTGTGAAGTTGGATGGAACCTGTAGGTTATATGGGCCAAAGTTCTCGGGCACCGACTCTCACCAGCACCATCTGCAAGTGTGATGTTGGTCCGGAGCACAGGCTCTGGGGTCCATTGGCTCACCCCAAACTTGGCTTTGACACTGCGCGACGGTAGGCAAGTGACCCCGCCTCTGTGCCTCCCCATTTCTGTGAAACAGGACGAAGATTAGAAACCACCTGTGGTGTTTGCCTTGAGTAAAATGAGGTCTGAGTCGGCAGTTAGCGTGGCGCCTTGCCCAGTGTGAAGTGAAGGGTAGACATTGCTGTCCGGTTAGTGTCTCTGAAGTCTCTCAGGTCCCTCAGGTCTGCAGGATTAGGGTCCCTCTCCCAAGGCCTCAACAGGAATGTCCAGCCCCCTCTGTGGGAAAGCTGGGCCCACGGGATGTTCTGGGCCCACCTGTGCAGCCCAAGCCCTCCTTGGCTGTTCTCTGCGGCCCCGCGACTCGCCCGTGTCCAGGGAGTGGGGCAGAGTCCTGCCCGGCACCCAGGCCCCCAGGCCCGCCTGAGCCTAGGGAGGCCCTTCCCGCCCATCATCCCTCTGCAGTGCCTCCTGCCTGGAGCCTCACCTCTCCAGGGCTCCCTCTTTACTAGGCGACGGCGGGCACTAGCAAGTGAAATAGGTTAAGAAAGAAAGAAAGTGAAATCGCTCAGTTGTGTCCAACTTTTGCCACCCATGGACTGTAGCCTGTCAGGCTCCTCAGTCCAGGTATTTTCCAGGCAAGAATACTGGAGTGGGCTGCCATTTCCTTCTCCAGGGGATCTTCCTGACCCAGGGATCAAACTCGGGTCTCCCATGTTGCAGGCAGACTCTACCTTCTGAGCCAGCAGGGAAGCAAATAGGTTAAGGACTAAGCTCAAATGGCATCCAGGTAATTCATCCCCTTAAGAGCTGGAATAAAGTGTCTTCCCGACAAACAGCCTGTCCCATCAGTGGATATGCCCATGCATCACGCGGGACCCAGGCCCACCAGAGGACAGTGGGCCGTGAGGGCCACCCGTCTTGTCCACCTCCTTCTCCACAGTGAGCATCTTCAGTTGGCAAACCTCGCTGGGCTGGGTCGGGAGAGAAATCAGATGCTGTCAACACAGAACCAGGGCACTTCTGGCTCCCCTGGAGTCTGCAGCGGGGGACAGAGACCATGTCTGTGGCGTCTGCATCCTCGTTTAGAGCAGAGAACAGGGCTCGGGGAGTGAGCAGAGGCCCTGGACGACCTCCGAGTGAACCTTCTCACTCCTTCCCGCTCCTGTGGCAGACGCAGGTTCTGGGCCATTGGCTCCTCTTGGTGTGGTCCTACCTCTGAATGGGGGATGTGCCGTGAGGACCCCCGTTATTGAGCCCAGGAGAGGCCGAGGACGCCCCTGCACTCCCCACCACCACCCACCCTCTCGTTTACAAGGGAGAACTCTGGGGCTTGGCTCCACGAGGGACCGGCGCCAGATTGCTGAAACCACTGGGTTTCTTACGGCTGCTCTAGGGCTGAATCCGATATAAAATACATGTTCCTGTTCATTGCCATTTATGTGTTAGTTATCATTAACAGCCATTATAATTTTTTCCCAGTGGCAATTACATTGATATTACTATATCTAAATCAAAGAGGACACTGCAGCAATTACTGTCATAAGTTGATTGGGAACCACCTAATTTTTAAGTGACACTATTTTCTTATCAGCACGATAATTTTCCTTTGCAATAAATAACATACCAGCAGTGTTGTGCAACCGAAATGTGTCATTCCACATGTGACTTTTTTTTTTTTAATAAACAGAAAATGTACCTACAGTTTCTCTTTCATGTAAGAATAATACAATTAAGATCTGAATCCTAGGATTGGGGAACATTTGAACAGATCTTAAACCTAGTAGTTGAATTGCACAGGCAATGGTTTCAATCTTTTTCTAAAGTAGGTGAAGAAGGGAGAGAGCAGAGGAGGGAGACGGGAAGAGAGAGGAATGGGGAGGGAGGCTGTCCCTATCCCCAGCCCCCTTCCCTGTGGGGCCAGAACTGCTCCCACATCCAGGGCCCCTGGGCGAGGGCTCCACCAGGGGGTTACTACTTGCCAGAGCAGCCACAGGAATTCCAGGAGGTCATCACGGCTCGTCCCAGACCACACCAGATGCAGGAAGCTCAGGGCAGAGAAGCCTGGGGACAGGATGGGAACCTGAGTGGTCTCCCAGGCTCACTACTGGGCCCCCCAGAGCCTTCGGTTCCCCAGCGGAGGATAGTAGGCAGACCTCACTATGCAATCCGTGGTCTACGTGGGCACTCCCCTGAGGCCTGGTTTCCTGGAGGGGAAGCCTGGAGTGAGTGGTTCAAGGGGCACACCCAGGGCAGCAAATCTTGCAGATGGTGGAGCCAGGCCACCTCCGTCCTTGAAAGTGAAAGCGTTAGTCACTTAGGCTCAGCGGTGTCTGACTCTCTGCAGCCCCATGGACTACAGCCTGCCAAGCTCCTTTGTCCCTGGGATTCTCCAGGCAAGAATACTGGAGTGGGTTGCCATGCCCTCCTCCAGGGATCTTCCCGAGCCAGGGATGGAACCCGCATCTCCACTAGCTCCACCTGCTTACCCAGCAGTTTTATTCACTAGTTCCGTGGCTTCAGTTTTCCTCTCTGTAAAGTGGGGTGATGATAATAGTGATCCTGCCTTACGAGGTGGTTGCATGAATGAAAGAGGTTATTAGACAAGCAGCTGAATCAAGATCTGGCCCAGTATAAGAGAGATGTTTAGATAATACTAAATTTAAAACCGGTGCCTGAGCTCACAGCCCAGGAACCCCCAACCCCACTGACCTCAGAACAGCCCCCACATTGGGCTCACAGCCCAGAACCTCCCCTAGTAGGCACACAGCCCAGATCCCTGGTCCCCAGTTTGATAGGCCTGAGCCTCTCAGCGACTAAGCGCTTGAAATGTGGCTTGTTTACAAACAAGAATTAAAATATCTTGATGATTTCGGTATTGATTACGAGTTGAAATTATAATGTTTTGGATACATCGGGCTCAATAAAGAACATTAGGAAAAGTGACTTCAGGTTTGTTCCTGTGGCCACAACAACATTTTGCATTACATGTGTGGCTCCAACTGACGGTTTGTTTTGTTTTAGAACACACTGTTGGGGGATTAGGAGAAGTCAGTGCATCCGGCGCTCAGCACAGAGCCTGGAGCTCAGTAGGAGCTTGTTGAACACCCGCCTCCCTTCCCGGGCACCTAGCTCTGCACACGCGCCCCTCCCCCGTGCAGGGTTCCAGCGAGCAGGGTTGCGTGGTGGGGGTCCTTGGTGCTCCCACGGCAAGTCAGTGCCTTCTGGTGGAGCCGAGGGAGCCCGAGCTGGCGGATGCGGCCCCTGTCCTGCAGGCGGCCATCCTCTGGGGTTCCCTACCCCCGGACCCCAGCCCAGGGCCTCCGGGCCCAGCCAGGCCTCTGCCCTCCCCCTGCCGCCGCACAGGCTGTGCTCTGCCGGGGTCCTGGTCTCCCGGTGCTCCAGCAGGATGAGGCGAGAGCAGACAAACCATCCTGTCAGTTAACACTACAGTCTCCCCCTTCACGGTGTGTGGGGCGCGAGAAGAGCCTGGAAACAGGAAGCACGTGTGCGCGGTAAAGAGATCGCTGCCGGAGTGTCCTCTTGAGAGGACTGGAGCAGGGAAGGCCGCCGGCTGGCACAGGGTAGCGTGACAGCCCTCCAGCGGCCGCTCGCCCACCGAACCGGGCCTGGGGCCCCTCTCTGCTCCTATCGCCCGGGCCATGGGCGGCAGTCACAGACGCTCCCGCACCCGGCAGGGTCCTCGGCTCACTCCGGTCCACTGGTACCCAACACCAGAGGGTGCCGGCGGAGCGGATGTCCGGACCTCGGATTATACCATGACAGGTAACTCAGAGGGCGGTGCAGACAGGTTGTCATGGCGATGCCAGACCAGCGGGATGGGGCCCAGGGGCGGGGCGACAGGCCCCTCCTGCCCCCCTGGGGAGACACGCCTCCCTGTGGTTTGGAAGAGCCGAGCCTGGTGCAGGGGCGGGGGGCTGCCGCTTCAGCCCACGCTGCCATTCAGGAAGCCTGGGACAAAAAGCACCCGCCTGGGGGGGCAAAGCGCTATTATATACACACATGTATGTATCCCCACTCTGTTTCAGATCCTTTTCCCATGTAAGTCAGTTCAGAATATTGAGTAGAGTTCCTTGTGCTATACAGCAGGTCCTTTTTAGTTATCTATTTTATGTACAGTAGTATATGCCCATCTCAATTTTCCCGTTTATTCTCACCCCACCCCCTTAACCCCCCTGATAACCATAAATTTGCTTTCTACATCTGTGACTCTATTTCTGTTTTGTAGATAAGTTCATTTGTTTCTTTTTAAGATTCTCCATATAAGTGATACCGTATGATATTTGCCTTATGATAACTTGCTTCACTCAGTATCACACTCTCTAAGGCCATCCATGTTGCTGCAAATGGCATGATTTCATCCTTTTTATGGCCAAGTACTATTCCATTGTATATCTGTACCACATCGTCTTTATCCATTCATCTGCTGATGGCCATTTAGGCTGCTTCCACATCTGGGCAACTGTAAATAGCGCTGCAGTGAACACTGGGGTACATGTATGCTTTTGAATTATGGTTTTCTTGGGGTGTATGCCCAGCAGTGGAGTGGGACTGCGGTATGAAGGACACTCCATACTGTTCTCCACAGTTGTCATTCTAATGTGAAGTCATGTCCCACCATGGCTTGTGGTACTCCAGGCTTCCCTGTCCTTGTCTATCTCCTGGAGTTTGCTCAAACTCATATCCATTGAGTCGGTGATGCCATACAACCGTCTCATCCTCTGTCACCTCCTTCTCCTCCTGCCCTCAATCTTTCCCACAATCAGGATCTTTTCCAATGAGTTGGCTTTTTGCAACAGCTGGCCAAAGTATTGCAGCCTCAGCTTCAGCATCGGTCCTTCCAATGAATTCTCAGGGTTGAGTTCCTTTAGGATTGATTGGTTTGATCTCCTTGCAGTCTAAAGGACTCGTAAAGAGTCTTCTCCACCACAATTCAAAAGCATCAGTTCTTTGGTTCTCAGCCTTCTTTATGATCCAAGTCTTGCTCCCATACATGACTCCTGGAAAAACCAAAGCTTTGACTATATAGACCTTTGTTGGCAAAGTGATGTATCTACTTTTTAATATACTGTCTAGGTTTATCACAGCTTTTCTTAGCAGCAAGTGTCTTTTAATTTCATGGCTGCAGTCACCATCCGCAGTGATTTTGGAGCCCAAGAATATAAAATCTGCCACTGTTTCCCCTTTATCCCCATCTATTTGCCCTGAAGGGATGGGATCAGGTGCCATGCTCTTCATGGCGCTGCAGTCCCAGGACACTTCTCTGCCCTTTCTATGCCTCCTTCTGCCCCACTTAGAACTAGGTGAAAACACTCACCACCAGAGCCCTCCAATAGACAGGTGACGGGCGTCACAGCTGATGGTCAAAGTAAAGGAGCCAAAAACTCAAGGATAAAATGTATTTTCATAGCTGTATTAAGCACGTGCTCTGTAATCCATTCCTAGGTCACCTACAGCTTGCTCAGAAATGCTCTATAAGACAGCATTTTGTGGGATGGGAGTCTCTTCAAAGGTTGTGAGACCCAGGGCCTTGCTGCTCACTGTGCAGGCTTGGTGTCAGCAGCCCTGGGAAATGCAGGCTCCCAGGCCCCCACCCTGGACCTACTGAGTCAGGAGCTCTGTTGTGACAGGTGAGCGTGTGTACACGAAAGCTGGGGACGCTGCATTCTCGAGTGGAAAACAGCCTTGGCTGTTCAAGTCTTTGTTCAACCAGTGACTAAGTGATCCGGGAAAGTCACTTTTCTGCACTGCATTTTCCCATCTGTAAAATGGGCACCATTCTCCTTTTTCAACTTTTATAGGAAAGAGGGAAGACAGTGACATTGTATTCTATTCTAATTGGTAAGCACGTTCTAAGATGTTACATAAAGTACGTGTGAAAGCTGAAATGAGAAATAATACCCTTCAGTAAAGACAATGACAGCACTTTCATTGTTACAGCTGGGGTGACACCTGGGCTCTTGAGCTCAACCTCGCCTCCGGTACCCAGCGTACCCGGATGTAAGTAATTCTCCGAAAGTTACTATGATTAAAAAAACCCTCAAGGAGACAATCCAATTTCCAAATGTAAATTCCAACAACATACAGAGGGACCACTATTGCTTCCGGTCCCCTGGTGGGAAATGAGGCTTTCGACCAATTGAGATTGCCTCTGACGTTGGCTGTTGCTGTTCCTGCGGAGGGACTCTCGGTGTGAAAAGAAGCTGTTTCTCTTGCGAAAGGATGTGTGCGTGTAAGGCTGAAAGTTTGCGCCTCTTATGCATGAGTTCGAGGAAGACAGAAATGATGTAGAAAGACAGGGATGTTCAATGTCGTGTGGTTTTGAAGGGCTTGCTTCCGAGCCTTAGTCATGATCTGACCTTTGTACAGAGGATGAGATTCTAGCCGTGGGAACAGGGGACGTGGCCCCACCGCGGTCTCTCCCCGCACGCGCCCCTTCACCCTAGGGCGCCTCCCACTGTGGGTGTGTGCATCCAGCCACCGCAGCCTGGAAGCTGCCGGATTCAGGATTCCATTTCAGGAGGATCAGCCAGTTCAGATTCTAGATATTCTGCTGTTGGCTAACATTGCCCAAGCTCTATAGGCGAGAACATAAGCAAGGTAACTGCTTGAGGGAAGTAAGCCCTCAACAAGGGGTGATACATTTTTTCTCTATTTGATATTCATGATTTGACACAGAAGAATAATTGACAGATCAGACCTTGGTAGCATTAAAACTAAATTGTGGTCATTCAGCCCTTAATTCTGTTGAGCTTCTTTTTTCCCCCGAAAAGGCTGTGTGATATTTAGATGTGTGTGTGTGTGTGCACACTTAGGTGCTCAGTTGTGTCCAGCGCTGTCATCTCGTGGACTGTAGCCCTCCAGACTCCCCCGTCCATGGGATCCTCCAGGCGAGAATACTGGAGCGGGGTGCCATTTCCTCCTCCAGGGTTTCTTCCCAACCCAGGGATCAAATCCACGTCTCCTTCATTGGCAGGAGGATTCTTTAACCGCCGGGCTACAGGGGAAGCGCGATCATTAGAGGACACAGAAGTCAGTGGTCTGAACACCTCACTTGTGCTGGATTAAAGGGGCGTCTTGAGTGGAACACACTTTGTGGTCAGAACCGTGATATTCTTTCTGGTTTGGTCACCACCTCACCCAACAGAAGATTTATAACAGAGGCAGCTGTTATTCTGTGACGCTTTCAATCAGGCATCGAGGGCAGGACCTCAGGATCTTATGAAAGGGTGAGACAGAGACAGGCTGGTGCCCTGGAAAGGAGCGCGCCTACACTCTGGCTGTTGTCCGCGACCTTGGACAAGGTACCTAATCTTCCTGGGTCTTGCTTTCTCCATTTATAAAGTGAGTAGAACCGGATTGTCTCTCTTAAAAAAAAAAAAAATATATATATATATATACATATATATATATAATGTATTTTATCCTTTTTTTCTTTTCCTGCATGCAGGCTTTCTCTAGTTGCGGCAACCGAGGGCTACTCTCTAGCTGGAGTCAAGGGCGTCCCGTCGTGGTAGCGTCTCTCCTGTTGCAGAGCGCAGGCTCCCGGGAATAAGGGCTTCAGAAGTTGTGGCACACGCTTCGCAGCTGCACGGCATGCAGAATCTTCCCAGACCAGGAACCGAACCCATATCCCCCGCATTAGCAGGCATATTCTTGACCACTTAACCCCTAGGGAAGCCCTAGGTTGTCTCTTAAATCCCAAATGTTACCATTTAAAGGTCAGCGGAGTCTTCTCATCTGTGATGAGCAAAGAACCTCCCAGACTCCCTCCAGTGTGTCTGTGAGCTGCCTTCCCCTGCGCCCAGGGGCTGGCACACACAGGGTAATGCAATCTTCCAAACTTCCAAGCTGGACAGCGTCTCTTCCCTAAACATGCTTCCGCATCTCCCACCAGCCAGAGACCACAGGCTCAGGTCATTCTAAGATTCGGTTCCACTCTTTACATGGAAGGGATAGTGCATAATGGTAGCTGACGATTTATGGGCCGTTTTCCTGAGCTCTGAGCATAAATCCATCTTCCCTATTGGACATTACCACCAGTCAGCAGGGTGTGTTTTAATTATTATTTTAATTTCACGTTGGCAGAAAGACACTGTCGAATAGCTCCCTTCAAGGGAAACTCTTACTTTGGGGGGCTGTTGGAACCTGCGCTTTTGGTTCATGCGTCCCTGCATGTATGAGGCGTGTATCGCTTTCCCTAAACTGCACTCCTTGGGGACACTTCCTGACAGGGTCTGTGCCTCCCCAGTTGCTGCGAGCAAGCGCTGCAGGGCAGGTCCCCAGTGGACCAAACCATCTTATCAAGAACAGAGGCTGGTTATCTGTTTTATCTGTAGTAATGTGTATATTTTAATCCTGACCTCCTAATTTAAAACCTACCCTTTTCCCCCCTTGGTTTTCTATGTCTGTGAGTCAATTTCTGCTTTGTAAATAAATTCGTGTCATATTTTAAATTCCACATATAAGTGATATCACAGGATATTTGTATTTCTCTGTCTGATGTATTTCACTTAGTATGCTCCTTAAATCCTGAGGTCTATCCATGTTGCTGACAAGGACTCACTATATAGCACAGGAAACTATACTCAATATCTTATAATAACTTGTAATGGAAAAAAATCTGAAAAAGAATACACATATGCATTATTATATAATATATATACATTATTGTACATATATATTCACATAACCCGGTCGCTTTGCTGTGCACCTTAAATTAACACAGCACTGTAAATCAACTCTATTTCAACAAAAATTAAAAGAGCAGATGCTAAGACAGTATGAATTTCCGGCCATTTTTAGTCTTGTTTTCACATCCCATTAACTTCTCAATCTAGGGAAAGAAGAATACAGAAGACTCAAGCATACAGAATTAAAATATGTATCTTAGTTGACTTTAAAAAATCAACTAATCAACTCTACTATCAAGAATTGCGTGAACTGATACATATTGGGAAATATTATTTATTTTGTATAGCTTTTTTTGGGCCAATATTCCATACTTTGCTCATGTTAACAGTAATAAGGTTCTTGTATCAAACATTCCTCCTTTCACAAGTTGAATAACATGATACTAAAGGTCTACAAAAAAATGGAATTCCAAGGTTAAGATGCCCACACTAGTAGGATTGAGAATTCAGAGTTCTATATTTGGACTTCTGAAATATGATCACAATTCCGGGCCATAATTAGAATATTAGTTACAGAAAACCTAAATTAAAAAAAAAACACCAATAAACCCCAAATTAGCTAATAAAGCTTGCATACATTTTGTCTCTAGACAAGTACTATGAACAGCAAGCAATTTAAGGAAATAAGACACTGGGCGGAATGGAGAGCAGTAGCCATGAGTGCAGCAAGTCAGGCCGCTTACGCCTGGGTCACAGTCATAGACCCTGAGCTGTGAGCCCTGGGAGACTCCAGCCCGCCGCTGATCGTGCTCTGTCTCCTCCTGTCTTGTCTTTCCTGAAAGGTGCATGCTGCTCGTCTGTTTTCATATAAATCTGAAATATGCTATTTATCCCGTGTGCACATGTGGTCAAGTGATCAAGAGACATATTTTCAGTCCTGTGCACTCCCTGCCCCATTTTAAAGGAAATCCTGCAAGTAGTAAATTCACGCTAATTGGGAGCTCTATGAAGGGGTTAAAACACTGCCCGTTACAAGTCGGGTGGCCATTATAAATGTTACCCAAATAAAAGCCAGAAACAGGAAGCCAAAAAGCAGGTCCCTACGGCAGGCATGTCTTAAATGATATCATTTGTCAAGTTTCCAGCATCTTGTGGTGGGTGAACACACACACAAAAAAGGAGGTCTGTGTTGTACCAAGGACGTTACATCCTCATTAGCTGGAATGTTCTTTAAGTATATAATGCAACATTTTCATTGTAATAAGAAGTGCAACTTGTCACTGCACTTTCATTAGATAAATACTGAATGTAATACTAATGACCATTTATAAAGGCGCTATCCTCCTCCTGAGAAACTCCATTCAGATGAAATCATATAATAACAATTTTTAGAGCACGTCATGAAAAACTTCTGTGTAGTTTCTCTGCAAACTATTTCCTGATTTTTTTTTTTTTTTTAAATGCTGAAGGCGGTGAACAATGGAAGTCGTCATCAAATGGACCCGGAATGACATTGTTAGTATTTTCTTCGTACAAAAACAAATTTGAAGGAAGAGCATTTGGCCTTTTACAAATCACAATGGGACAGGAGGGAATAGCTGGGACTCCCTTGTTTCTTGGCATGCTAACTGGAGCCAAGGCTCTCCATCTGCCCAGCCGGGGACCTCAAGGCTGATGTGCAGAGAAGGCCACCCTGAGAACCCAGAAATAATTCATCCACCAGGATCGTTCAGCCCCGGCCCAGTCTCTAAAACAAAGACTGACAATTGCCCTGAATTATGGATGTACTTTTTGTGATATGTAATACAGTTCAGAAGAAAGGCGGAGAGAGGATCGCACCATTTCACCTCCCATTAGAGGCTGGGCTTGAACGATAATCCCAGAAGATGAAACTGATGCTGAACTATGACCCTCAATTTACAAATCATTTTTCAGAAGAATTAAAAAAAAAGTTTAAACATATTTTTGGCATTATCTGAATGGGCGGAATCTTTCATGCTTGTTTTCTAAGAATAAATGAAAACAGTATGCACTGTAGTTTTTTAGTTTGGGGAGAGATGGAACATGAGGTTTTCAGATTATATTTTATTTTAAACCTGGTTGTTTGAATTTTTTTTTTTTTACATAGCTGAATTCAGTGTATGCCTTCAAAACATAATAAATTTCTATTCTATAGCTTCAGGGATCCATCCGTTAAAATGTTGGTCTTTCATCTTTATTACTCTCCCATTAAAATGAAAGAAACCGGGACGTACTTCAGTTTAGAAGAAGCAATTTAGTTGGCAATGTCCTTACTGCTCAAGTCTTGACAGAGGGAAAAAGCCCATGATTGCTTAGACTTCACACTTCTGTCTGCCTAGGACACCACTAAGCCTATCAGACAGAGAGTACCTTACAGTGAATAATATTCTCTGATGAGCTGATTTGATTACAGCGTTGCTCCACTACCAGTCATTCCCTTGCAGTTACATTCATAAAACCTGTCCCCTCCCCTTTGTTTGCTTGGGTCTCTAAAAGGGAGGCCAAGTCCCCTTCGGTTTCGCTACAGCTGTTAGGTCTGAAAGGGACAGATTAATACCTGAGCGGCACACTGGCCAGGCTTCTCCGGTACCCTGCACTAGTAACCCCTTGCTCTAATGAGGACGCAAAGAGCCTCCCGTCGGGCTGTTACCCTTCTTCATAACTCAAAAGCGTCACAGTGGCAGTAGCCTCCGGTGCTATTTGTCTTTAGTGCAGTTGTGACACTCCGGCATGATCCATAATTTGGCAACTATTTACCGTGACATTTCCCTTCAGTGCAGCCATAACATTCAGTGAAGCCATTATTTGGCCCCATTTACCATATAAATTGTATTGTTGTGCGTGCATGCTAGCAGCTACATTAGGTACCTGAAAATGAGTAAATCTTGTAAAACAGATCCGAACAGCTACTCAGCGGTACGACTGCCTTGCTCCTCAGACAGAAGGAGAGAAAAATTAAATACGTCGCCAAGTTTCCTAGAATATCTCTAATCGGGTGTCTATTTGTTTAGCCTGTTAGAGACGCTGAAACCCAAGGCTCTGAAAACCAGTCTGGTGGGCGTGGCTTCGCTAGAAAGGCAGGATGGGGTTCCCACCTCAGCGATGAAAACCTGAGGAAGGTGGGGACGAAGGTGGGTCAGCTGTGGGCTTGATTCAGAGGGGAAGGCGCGGGGCTGGTTACCTTCACGGGAGTGACGTCAGGTGATGGTGACAAGAAGTGTCTTGTCCCAACAGGCCTCTCGGAGACCTGGAGCATGACACGGCGTCAGTGGTGGCTACCTGACTTCCAGGTCAGGGAGAAAACCCGCCTCCCCAAAGTCTCCAATGAGAAGCAAATGCACGCTCATCTGAGGTCACTTCAGTCCCTGCTTTGTGGGATGCTGTTTGACACACCCCAGTAGGCAGATGAAGGGTTCTGTTTGGTGTCTACAGCGCTTTCCCCATACGGCCCGGGTTTTGTTATGTTGACTCTCACTGTGGATGGAGCATATCCTTCTTCATTTCACGTGCATGTACTAAATTTTTAAAGTCTCCCGAATCTCTAGTTTCCCTTTACCAAAACTGCTCTTTTGTCCATATGAGTTTTCAACACTACTTTGCTTCTTAAGGGAAGAGAGAAATCTTCCATCCCACACATGCCTCACCAGCATGATTGTGTATAAAATCATTAAATAAAGAGATACTTCTTTAAAAGAGGTCTGTGCTCATTTAATTTTTTTTTTTTCTAATGACCTAACAGAGTCAGAGTTTTGGGAGAATCCCTCCAAATTTCTCTTTAGAGAATTGGCTGGTAATTTATGGAAGGAGAAGGGCCATTTCCTGAGAATATGGACTCTGAGAAGTGACTGACTTTTGCTCTCTCTCTCATTTATTAACAACTTGCTAGCATTATACCAAAATCTCCCATAGCAAAGAACTCATGAACTGTTTTCAAGCCCGATTTTAAAATCTCATCAGGCTGAAGACATGCTGACTTGATCAGATCTTGCATCAGGGATTAATTATTTCCCTGGAGCAATAAAATCTGGAATGAGACTCTCCATGAGCAAAGAACTGAAGGTAAAGGTTCTACCTCTGTGCCATGGAGGGAAGTTTTACTAGCGCTTTTGTTTGGCAAGGGAAAGCAAAAAAAAAAAGGAAGCAAAGAAAAGAGAGACCTAGTTATTAAACTTTACTTTTGTTTTTTAAAAAATATTATCTCCATTACCAACTAAAAATAAATAGATTTGAGTAATTCTGGGGCATAAAATGACCATTTTCTTTCTCTTATGCCATTGTTCTGCTTTTATAGCTTACTGTTGACAGAGGGAGGTAATTCAATGACAATTTTTCCAGTGTTTTTTCTCATGTACATATAATCGATGGCCCGGAAGACCGATTCCAGGCCGATAAACCTGCCCTCTGCAGACAGAACTCCGGTGTCCACCTCACAAACCAGCTCGCCACCCGCATACATCTTGAGCAAGTGGTCCATGGCACCTCGAAACTCAGGAAGGTAATGGTTCAAGAAGAAGCCCTGGACGCTGGCAGATTTCTTCAGCAGTTTGGCTGGAAGTGTTGCTGCTTTCACGGGCGACAGGCCGGTAGGAGTCTGGTAGCCAGAGACGAACCCGATCACTATCAAGCGCCCTCGGGTAGCCAAGGCGTCCACGGCCAAGTCAAACATGGCTCCCCCGACAGACTCGTACACCACGTCCACACCTTGGGGGTACTCCTGCCTCAAGACGGCACCCACGTGCTCGGCGTTATAGTTGATGGGCCGGTCGCAGCCAACAGACTTCAGAAAAGCAGACTTCTCGGCAGAAGAGCACGTTCCAATGACGTGGCACTTGGCCTTCTTTGCGAGCTGGACGGCGAACTGGCCGGTGCCCCCGGCTGCCGCGGTCACCAGGACCTTCTTCCCTTCTGAAAGCCCCCCGAGCTCTTTCAGGCTGATGTAGGCTGTGGTCCCACTCACCAGGAGCGTGAGATACTCGGGTTTCAGGGCCGGCACTGGGATGGCGACCCTGGCGGGCACCACTGTGTACTCAGCGAAGGACCCAGGCGCCATGTAGGCCACAGCCTGGCCGACAGTGAACGCAGCGCTGGCAGAGAGGCCCAAGGCCACCACCTCTCCCACACCTTCGAAGCCTGCGTCGAAGGGGGTCTTGACTGAAGGGTCATAGCGGCCAGCCGAATAGTTGATGTCAGAAGCATTGACACCAGCAAATCTAGAGGAAAACAAACACACACACACATTCAGGTGCTTTCTTTGTCAAGGCTTTTTCTATTTCTCTGAATCTGGTGACTGTGGAGGGCAGTGAAGCTGTTATCTATTCTGACAGAATTCGAAAAAAAAACCACCCAAAACTCTTGATATGCACTTCAAAAAAAAAAAAAAAAAAGGAAAAGAAATCAAACAAATGTGAGCTCAACAGTGATTCCGTATTAGAGTTTTGGTTTATTGTATTCTTTCATTAGGTTAGGAATAAGTTCACATCTCTCTAAACAGGTTATTTATTTCATACGCCACTTATTCCCTTTCTCTTTCTTTCAAAAGAGAGGAAAAAAAAAATTCAGGAAGCCCTCATACACAAACTTCACCGGAGCTATGAGTTGGAAATTAATTGGTCTCTTAGCAAAGATGTTAAAAACAACAGCGGGATAAAATATATTCAAAGAGGTAGACTTGTATTGATTCTGGCAACAATTTAACACTTCAGATAATAATAGTAACGACAATGATATTATTAAAGATTGATGTAATGTACAAGGTCACTGGCTGCTACATGTTACTGCAGGGCTTGTTTCAAACAGTGTGAGAGAGGCTGCAGCAAATTTTCCTTCTGATGTAACTGTGTCCAGTGTGAAAATATGCATTTTGATTAATTGAACAAAAATTGTCTCATAAGGGTAGAGAGATTTTTATGGAACATCCAACATTTCACAGTCCTTCCCAGATGAAAAGAAAAGCAAATCGACACTATATTTTTCCTCAACAAGAAGCAGAGACATACTTGATTAATACCAGATGATTATTTTCACTTTGGTATCCAGAGTCAATTTAATTGCCAGGCTGGTATTTTTACCAGCTTTTTTTTCATCTCAGTATACCTCATAACAAAAATATCCTGATACATAAGGAAAAAAACCATTCTCCCAAGGATGTCGGGAGGTGGCCGAGACACACAGTGGGAGGACCCTAAAGATGCCATTTCCACCTGTAATGAAAGGAAAAGGTGCTGGGATCTGGTGGCTTCCGCTGGTAAGTAGGGCTCATGTTAAAACAATTTACTTTTAATTTAACTTAATAAACCCCAAACTGCCCGGCACAAGGACCCACTTCCACTTTATATAGAGACAATACTTAGCCCTCGTAAATGCGCCCTTATGACGGTGCCCCACATACACGATTGGACACTCTCTACATTTATCAACAGAAATAAGAAAGCAGGAAACTCTCCTTCGGGCTCGTCCAGTCCAGCAGCTTTCAGAAGTTACCAGACACAAGGCCTCACAATCACGTTACAGGATTCCATACCCGAACAGGACACATAGTAATGAGAAGCGGGAACAATGGTTTGTGGTGGGTTCTCATTGGCATTTAATGCCAAGATGCCAACGTTCCATCTTTTGGGTAGGGGAGGGCCAGGCATCTTGCCTTTCACTTTGCCGAGTTCTCCAGGCCTGGCCTAGTGTCCTGAGCGCGTGCTTCCGGACCTTGGGGAAGGCGGCGGTCGAGCCCAGTCGGGGTGCCTCTGGACGCCGGATCGCTGGGGCTGGAAGGCCGGCTGCAGGACCGCCGGCGGGGGTGGGGAGGTGGGCTGTGCTTACAGGTGGGGGCCGCGGCGGGTAGCCCGCTCTGTTCTCCTCGCGCAGGATTAGACTCGCCCTTCCCGTGGCCTTCGCCCCTCCCGTCTTGCCCCCTCCCTACCGCCGCCCCCCCCACCCCCCCGCGCTGGCGTTTCTGCCTTTCCAACCACAGAGGCCCTTCCCTTGCGGGAGCCCCCGCCTTGAACTCGGCCCCTCGGGTCACCATCATCTCCAAACCGGAGCGAACTGGGGGGAGGGAGCTGGCGAGCGGGAAGGGGCTGCTGGAGGAAAAGGCAGTCCCATCACCGCCCCCCACCCCCGCGCACCCCCTTCCGGGGCTGTGGTTGCCACTTCCAGGCGGGAGGCTGAGGACCGAGCAGGGTGCACGCCTGGGAGACAAGCGGCGGCGGGGCGAGGGCACCCGCGCAGAGGGGGCAGCGAGGGCCCGTGTGTGTGCGCGCGCGCGCGCGTGTTGGGGGGCAGGGTGGGCTCTGTCGGGAGCTCGGCGGCTGCAGCCCACCAGCGGCAGCTTGAGCTCACCAAGGGGCTTTGCTTAAAAACCCAAGTCAGACATTGCGGTGGAGCCCGGCCAGCGCTGGAGCGGGGGCCGGAGACCACGGGGCCCGCCCCGCGCCTGGTCCACGTCCCCGCTCCCTGCGGCGCCCTCGATGCGCCCGGGCCAACCTGCAGGGCGCCAGAAACCCGCGCTTCTGGAACTATCTCCCCTCGCAAGTGCCCGGCCTCCACCGACTGCCCGGCCCGTGCCGTCGTCCCGCGGCCTCTCCACCGCAACCACGGACAGATGCGATCCGTGAGTCCGACTCCCGGAGCGGACTGGAGTCGCGCGGGTCGCCGCCGAGGCCCGCGACCATGACCTCAGCCTCCCTGGGCCGAGCCGGGATCCCAGCGGGCGCGCCCAGTCCGCACCGGCCGCCGAGCTCGGGCCCTGGGGCGATCGAGAGCCAGGGAAGCCAGGGGCACGCGGCGCTCCTGAGCTCGTCGGCCTCGCGACAGTAGCCGCCGGCGGCCAGACTGTGACCTTGGCCTCGCAGGCACCCCCATTTTACGTCTCTCCACCCTACCCTGCCTTCTAAGTCGCCTGCGTCGTCGGTGAAGGAATCCGGAGTTCCTGCTCGTCTCCGGACACCTCACCCTCTCCAGGGCCGCCCAGCCTCTGGTCGCGAGCCCCACCTCTCCCTGAAGCCCCGTTTTGCGGCTGGTGTGGACCCGCCACTGCCCGGGTGCGCCTTGGTCCTTACCTGGGCTTTGGGTAGAGGAGTGGGAGGAGTGGGAGCCGGCGCCTTGGGCTCCATCGGAAACAAGTTCAAGAGCTGCAGGCGCGGTGGGCAGGGATCCGGGTTTGGGGAGCAGCGGACAGAAAGGGCGAGTGAGCGAGAAAAAGAGAAGACGCGCTAGGGAGGATGCGTGCATTTGGAGACTCGTCTGTACCCCTTTAATTTAAACTACGTGCTTTTAATGAGTGCAGGGGTCTAGCGATCCGACAGGCAGACCTACGCAAAAGACAAAAATCGAGGAGCCCAGGGAAAAAGAGAGGGATGTTTGGGGCTCTGCCCAAATATATACCCTTCCGGAGTCACTCGGTTTATTTACACTAAAAAGCGATGAGCCCTTTCGTCATGTTTATTGTGAAACAGGGCAGCGGTCCGAGGGGAGGCAATGGGTTTTCTGTTAACAAAAATCAAACCCGAAGACTCAAGTCCAGGGCAAAACCTTCAATACTGGAAGACAAAGTCCGCCAAACCAGACCTTCCTTTTAAAAAAAAAAGAAGGAAAGAAAAAAGGGATAAAGAAAAGAATGAAGGAAAAAAAAAATCTCGGCCTGGAGAATGAGAAGGAATAGTTACCCTCCCTTGAGCAACAAACGGTTTGTCAAAAATGCCCTCCCCATCCCCCCCCTTCTCTGTGCCGGTCCTACAAACTCTGCTCCATTATCTAACATTTGAACAGAAAATCGTTAGAAATATTTGGAAACGAAATAATGTGGCAGTATCTTGCAAAAAAAGAAAAATCTAAAAATAGTGCGTGAACTGAACCAGAGGGAGTCGGAGTCTTTCTCCTTTTATTTTCTTCTCTTTTATGAGGGAAGCGGGGTTTCCTCGGATGTTAGAAAGCCGAAGGCCAGAAGTGGATAAAGGAAAGGCGTGGGCACGTTCTAGAAGGATTCTAGGCCCCCTTCTCACACCTTTCCTAAATGATAAACTTGATTATGCTAAATCGATGTCTTAAAAAGCACCTCCCTCACTGTGAATAAAGAATTTGTATTTTCTGTTAAATTGGAAAGACACGTGCAAAAGGTTCCACTGAAAGAGAAAGTCAGAGGGAGCACAATTAAAACCCCCCAGACACCTTTCCAAAGAAGTGAATTTGGGCTGAATCCATTCACTCCGGAGCAGATTATTATTATTGTTACGATAAAAAATGAGAAGCTCTTGCATAGAATTTTCATGCAGTTGACACTGTTCGGGGCGATTTGGTCTGGGATTAAAATGAACTAACCTGTAGTGAAGTATTGAGCCTCTATTCTTAAAAAAAAAAAATCGGTAAAATGCCACCCTTACTGACAACATTTGCTAGAATAAAGGATCTTCCCACAGTTTGGGGGGTAGGGGCATATTTTCCAGCAGAGTAAGGAGAGGGACAGGCAGAGGTCCGCCCCATCCTCACAAGCAGAAAACGCGCCCCCTTCTTCTGTGACGGATTTCAAGGTAGAAGTTAGAGGTCAAGCGGTGACTATAAATATCCTATTTATATTAAAGGGATTCTTGGCATCTGTGGATGGAAGCTAGAGGCGTGGATCTTAAAGCAACCCAAGTTGAGAGCATCCAACATGGCAGCCGGTGCTCCAGAACTCCGACCGACCACCTAGTTCGGGGACCGGCCCTGGTGACCCAGCGCGGGGAAGGGGCGCACACCCTGCGGAGCTGGTGCCCCGCAGGCGGGCAGGCTGGTCCTGCGGGCAGGAACTCCTCCACCGCAGTGCGGGCGGGGGTCCCACCGCGCGGCTGCTGGGAGTGCGGAAACTTCACACCTTCCGCTGCCCGCCCCGCTCAGTCGCCCCCTCCCCACTTCACACCCTGTTTGTAAAAGGTGTTCTTTCCCCAAGCAGCCTGGTGTGTACCATTGGTGCTCACAGTTCACAGTTGCGGGTGGCGGGGGTGGGGGGGTGGTGGTGGAGAAAAAGCCTGCGTGAAACTTTGCCGGTTGGATTTCTTCGGTGTATTTTTTCAATCTGAGTCTCATCTCACTTCCAGGAAATCACTCCTGTGTTTTGTATGTCCTGCGTGAACACTCACCCACCCTTCTTTTCAACTTGTCAGGACGCGCGTCTGGATCTCAGCTGCCTTAGAGGTTCCTGGTACTGATGAAGAAACCCTCCGAAGCCCGGGTCCCAGCGGTGCACTTCAGCCCATCGGTTCAGGCGCCCCCTGCCCCCGCCCCTTTCCCAGCCTCCGCTCAGCCCCACCTTTGGCTCGCTTGGTTTCTACCTCTCCAACAGGTTCCCAGAAGTCTGACTTCCTGGTCAGAATTCCGAAGTCTCCGAGCTAGGTTTGGAAGACTGATACGAATCTCTAAAATGGACCGTTCAGCATTGCCCCAAGCTGATTAGATAAGATACACGGTCCTTCAGTCCTCGCCGAGGACCGAGTGCTTTCGAGCACACCACTGACAACCTGGTTACAACCACAAGTTACTTCTCCCTCCGAAAGTATTACGCAACCTGAAATACGCAACACTCGCCCCACAGACCAGACTGACCCGGCGGGCGAGCCCCGCTCTCGCCAAGGGGGATGGAGGAAGCGGACGCCCCGCTTGCAAGTCAGGCAGCGAGAGGACCCACGGGCAGAGCCGCGGGCACGGCTCTGAAGAGTGAGGTTCCTTCCCTCTTGTTGCTTCAGCAGTTACTAAAGATTAGTGAGATGGAAACAAATTAAGATGGGCAGTGTGGAGGTGGAAAAGACAGTCCCAAGGTCGGGCGACGACCCGAGCCTCATTCAGTCTGCAAAACCTGCGGCCATGCCCCCACCCCGGCCCCGCCGCCTGGGACGCGCGCCCCGCGGTACACTGCAGGGCACAGACGACAGTCACACAGAGCTGACAACACGCAGGCGGCACCGGCGAGGTGCACACCAACACACCTAACGACAGGCTCCGCCACAGCCAGGCAGCTGCCAACCTGGAGCGGACAGGAACAGCCAGCCCGGGCCCCGGCCTCCTTCCTCCAAAGCACGTTACCTAAACGTCGCGGTTTGTGTCCAGGCTGTTCCCAACTCCACCCTAAAGATTAGGCGATCGCTGGAGCCGTGGGTGCGCGCGGGTGGGCTGGGCGGGGAGCCTCCCCTTCTGGGTCCCGTCGGTTTTATTTCGGGAGCGGGAGGGGGAGGAGGAGGGAAGGCTGGGGGAGGGGAGGGGAATCCCAAATTAAAATAACCCTCCGTTATGAGGACGTTCGGTGCCATCGGATATTCACACCGGCAACAGTCTCATTACGTTCGCCTTCGCCAGATGGCGGCGGGTTCAACTTCCCGGGATCTCGCAAAGTCGGGCTATGCGCCCGAGCGCGCGCCGGGAGTGGGGACGCAGGCGGGCGCGGGACAGCCCCGGAGCGGCGCGGCGCAGCACGGGCCGGGGCCGGGGCGGGGGGCGCGCGCCGGGCTCACCGGTTCCGGACGAGGAGGTCTCCGTCCCCGGGGAGTGGCACCGGGCAGTCCCGGCGCAGGGTGGCGGCCTCGCGGAAGTTGGGGCTCAGCCGGGTCACCACCAGCTTCTGCATCGCGCTAGGGATGGCCGAGCCCTGGAAGTCCAGGAAGTGGCGGGCGTACGACATGTCCACGATGGCTCGGGTCCCGGCGAGCGCCAGCCTCTGCATGGCCCGCGCCTCTGCCTTCTTTCTGCGCCGCCGCTGGCCGGGGTCGCGCCCAGTCCGGGCCGCTCCGCGAGGCGAGGCTCCGCGCGGCGGGCGGAGCGGGCGGGTCCGCCCCTCCTCCGGCCCGCGCCCTCCCCTCGGCTCCCCCCGCCTCTTCCCCGCTACGTTTGGCGCCCGCTCCCCCCTCCTGCCCCGCCGCGCGCTGCGCGGTTAGTCCGCGCAGCCCCCGCGGTTCCCGGGCGCGCCACCCCCGGGGTCCGGGCCAGGGGATCGCTGACGCCCTGGCCGCTGCTCCTTTAATCTTTTTGTTTTGGTTTGAATCTGCTTGGCGCAGACTGGCCAAGGATCCTCTCCGCCCTCCCCCTTCCTCCCGGCGCCCGGGAGGCACCGGATATCCCCACCCTCCCCACGGTCTAAAAGCCGGATTTGACTCCTCTAAAAGGGTGAGGGGGGCGGCGAGGGCACCCGCGCGTCCCGCGACTGCCGCGGCCCACAGCCGGCGGCAGCCCGGGGCGTCCTCGGAGCTGCGCGGCGCCCAGCGGCCGGCGCAGGCGCCTCCCCTTCCCGTGCGGAGCGTTCACTTCCTTGCAAGGTGGTACGAATCAACCCCGAGCGCGGCCGGGGCGGCGGGGCACGGCCCGGGCCCGGGGCCGGGCGGGGAGCCCTGGGCGCCGGTGCGGGCGCAGGAGCACCCAGCGCCGGGCGGGGGGCGCCCAGGGCATCCTGAGCCCAGGCTGTTGGCCCTTGTCCCCGCAACGGCTCGCCCGTGCCGCCTTGCCCTTAGTCTGTCCCATGTAAGTTGCACGAACTAAGCCATTTTATTTATTTTGGCCAAGACTTCATGTTTTTCCATGACTGTTTTAAGTGGCCTCTACAAGACTGTTACAGGTTTCCCACTGGGAAAGAAACACAGATACTGGGAACCAGAGGGTCAAATTCCCAGAGCACACGAACATCTTAAACTTATGGGGCGGGGGGGGGGGGGTTGCGGATTGCCGAGGGCCTTAATGGAACTGGATGGAGACGTTACCATGATGTATGAGGACCTTTTTTTTTATAACCCAGTTAGAAAGATCTGCCGTTCCATCGTGTCAATTATCTCCCTGTTTGCATTGACCAAATAATCAATTCACTTCTCACAGAGGGGCCAGATTAAATATTTTCCACATTTTTTTGTGTGATGAGCAAAGTCCATCATTAAATTTTTATTAAAGGAATCCATTGTAGTGAAACATGTTTTCTTATCGTCCACTTACCCATTAATTACCAAAATATAAAAGCCGCAGAGTGCCCCTCCCCAATCACATCTAACCCCCAAACTAGGATTGCAAAAGTGACACAGGTCTTTTTATCTCAAATGCCGGACATTCCTCTTCCAAGGGTAGTTTGTGTCCACGTGGGTGCGTGTGTGTGAGTGTACAAGCGGGGGCGGAGGGGGAGACGCGCAGGTTTAAAAATCTGCAGGAACTAGTCTACTCAACTTGGCTTATAACACATGGGCTTCACCCACGGTCAGCCGGTGGATTACAGTAACAAACCCCTCAATGTCTTTCTCCAACGTGCAATCTTTTATGTTATTCCGTATTAAGATTTCTTTTTTGTGTCATATTGTTTAGCTGGGGGGGGGGGGAGAAAACAAAGCAATTAAAAAGATTGACAGGTATGGTTTGTGAGAGACCTATTTGTAATTGTCAGGGTGACGTTGGCGAGAGGAGGAGGAGTAAAAACTGAAGCCGGAAAAGCAGCTCGATGTGTCTGTCTATCAGTTGAGACTGTCTGAAAGCTCTGCGATCCGAATGTGTGTTATATTTCACTGAAAAGAGGAGCGAGCGAGAGTGCATCTCCTCTCTCCCAGGAGTTTGGGGGGGACCGTCCACGCTCATCTCGCCCACCCAGTGAACGTCTGCTCTTCACCCCTTCGCGCACACTCTCCGGGTTGTTGTTGTTGGCTTTTTTTTTTCCGGGGGGGGGGGTGCTTTTTGTGTATTTTTCAAAATTTTTCTGTTGGAAGATCAAGACCGGCCCAAAATCCATGATCAAAATGTGTTTGCATTAGATTTCGCCTCCGAAGAAGCGGCGATCCTGGCGGCACAGCCCCGCGGGGAGCGCGGGGCACCAAGTGGCGCTCCGGCGGCGTATGCCACTGTTTGATCTGTGACTGTTTGGAAGGTGGAGCAGCGCCTGACATCTCCCCCCGGCGCATGTATGTACGGGGGCTTCACTCCTCTGTCTTGTTTGCTTTCTTCCTCTTAGACTAAGTGCGGGGAGGAAAAGGACTGCCCAGATCGGCCTCGCCGGCGCACAATGAGCAAGCTGCGACCCGCGCACTAAAAGCACTCGCCGCGACCCCCTCACCGCCTGGAGCGAGGGGGAGAGAAAGTTGCGCTCCGAGACTCTCGGCTCGCGGAGGAAGGCGCAGGGCAGCGCCCGCAGAGGCGCCCGGAGGAGCGCCCGCCAGCAGCACCGCGGCGGCGGGGAGGCGGCAGCATGGAGCGCGGGCCGCGGGCCGGCCCTCCGAGCTCCCGCCGCTGCGCCCGCGGCCCGCGCCGGGGATGACTCCGGGCTCGGCGCCCAGGCCCCGCGCGCTCCGCCCGCAGCCCGGCGGCCGGGACGCGGCCCGCGCGGCCGCGGCCGCCGCCTCCTGAGCGGCCCCGGGCGCGGCCGTCCATGCGAGCGGCGCCCCGCGGACCGCGGCGCGCCCGGAGCCCGGAGCCCGCGGGGACGAGGCCAGAGTTGGGCGCGCCGCGGAGTTGCGCCCGCGCCCGGGGCCCCGCGTCCCCGCGCCCCGCGAACTCCGGCGGCGGCTGAGGCCCGAGCAGCATGCCGAGGAGGAAGCAGCAGGCCCCCCGGCGCTCGGCAGGTAACGGGCGCGCGGGCCGCGCCGCGGGGAGCGGGGCCGGGGGGGCGCGGCGCGGGGGGCGGGGGGCCCGGCGGCCGGCGCGCGGGGCGGGGGCGCGGGCGGGGGCGCGGGCGGCGCTCCCCCTCTGGGCCCGGGAGCGAGGCCCGGCCCGCGCCTGGCCGCCGGCGCCCCGGGGCAGCCGTCCGCGTCTCCCAACCTGGGCCGGCGCGCGGAGCGGAGAAACTTCACGGCGCTCCTCGGCACGGCGAGGAGCCCCGACGGGCCGGGGAGGCCGGGGGAGGCCGGGGGGCCGCCGGAGCTCCTGGCCGCCTCG